>NW_028259192.1:6366136-6669166 GCF_977971745.1 Zootermopsis nevadensis | reverse complement strand
AGGCCAAATGAAATTTGGGAAATGCTTGTTACCATTTGTCTTCCCGTGTTCTATTAAGATCTGCAAATATTAAAATATACGAAATCTGTTGTTTTGGATGGGTGTGAAACCTGGTCTGTCACGTTCAATGAAAAAACACAGATTGGGGGTGTTTGAGAACAAGGCGATTATGAAAATATTTGGACGTCAAAGTGATAAAGTGATGGGAGACTGAAAATAAAGGAAATTAATGGAAAAAAGCATTATATTGTTTCAGATTATTCTGAATCGGAAATACCTCAGACAAATGTTTCCTTATACAGACTATATTACAGGTGATTTAAAACAGTTTAATTATATTAACAAACCTTACATAACAAAATACGTGTGATAGTATAAAATAACAGTCTTCACACTGATGGATAACGGATACTTGGATACGTGTTAACTAAAAATCCTATGTGCAGTATCACAGGAAGGTGCAGCGAACTAGCAAGACTAGAGTCAACGGTTTTCTGGCTTCCTGGAGCACGGAAATTTGCCCACAAGGAGCAAACCACCTTACAACGTGATCTGACTTTTTTCTTCTTTCTTTCTTTCTGTCTGTTGTCAAGATACTGACAATGAGACAAGAACCATCCTCAAGTCATGGCCCTAGAACTGTTATGTATCCCAGTACGTGTGAAATGAAATTAGATGGGTGGTACGTTCTATTATAAACAAACAAATAAACAAACAGCCTATAACATTGCTGTTGTCTCCCGATAAAAAATACACCTCATATACGACATTTAACCATATACGTAAGTATAATAAAATCTTCGAGACAAAGTCTGCTATGTGCAATGGAGGTTTCGATAGCACATCGATTCTTTTTTGTTTCTCTAGTTTCGTATAGAGTATTCTGAAAGAGAAGGCTGTGGTCGACCATGCCCGCTGTATATATAATTCCTCAAATCTGGCGTTCATCCCAGTAATATTTACAATCTTTTATCATAAGTTAATTTCGTTTTTCTTTATTGTATTTAACAGTAGGCCCTATTGTGTTTAAGACACTTCAACTCCAGTAGTTATTTAGACCAGTGGTATTCAACTTTTTCTGTTCGTGTACCCCCAGATATAATTTCTCTTCAACTTTGTACCCCCAAAGTTGATGGTGTATAATTCAAGTTATACATAGTATATAATCTACATGTATAATAAATTAAATAAATTACATTACTAATTATTCAATGTTTATTATAAAATAATATATATTTTTTAAATTTCACGAACCCCATAAGATGTTTTCCCGTACCCCCGGGGGTACGCTTACCCCAGGTTTAATACCACTGATTTAGATCATCTTATGATGTAAAGTGGCAAAACTCTTTGATTGTAAAATGAAAGTAATCGAAGAACACAATGAAGACTGAGAGTAACAATTAATAAGATTTACAGAGTAAATATGAAAACGTTTTAGGTTGTCTTTAATGATATCGTTCATCATGAAGTCCCCATCGCAGCGTCGATTTGTTGAGTAAGAACGCGTATACAAACTTTAATACTATCGTCGCCTTCACTCTGGTGTTTATTCCAACGCCAACGTGTTCTTAATTGGTGTAGGTTTTATTAAGTGTCATCAAGTAATACAAATTTATGAAATATTAAACACAGATTCCAGTTGATGTAGACAGGTGCAGGGTGTTTCAGAGACAGAAGAAGGACGAATTGTCTGGGGGACTTAAAATTTGCAGATTTTTTTATTTATTTATGACTTATTTTACGACGCTATCAGAAGTTCAGACTATATATTTCGAATTACAGGATTAATTATTAATGAGAAGCGACTTAAAACACATGGAAGAAGACATTCGTGACCTAAATTTAAGATACTATCCCAGTATTTGCCTGGAATGACTGAGGTAAACAACGGTATTTTGGCTGTGGAATTTGACCCTAAGTTGTTCTACACTAAAATAAGTACTGCACAGCTTAAGGCCTAAGCAAATGTCCCACCGAAATATAACGAAGCTCCTTATCGTAAAACTTTTTAAAGCCTTCTGTCACTTCATCTCTCTTAGGTCCAAATATTCTTCTGAGTACTGCGTTCTTGAATATTTTCACTCTGTGCCCTTCCCTTAATGTAAGATACCAATTTCTATCCCCAAAAATCAACAGGCAGGTCTAAAATGGTAGTAGATCCTTTAATATGTACTGTTTTAAAATCTAATAAGAGTTCACGTAAGACAAAGATAAAATGAGGTTCCAGATGTAAAGAGTTATGAATAGGTGAAGCTAAATAACTGCAAGGGGATTAGGTAATTAAATGAAATTAATATTTGTGATACTTATAAGAATCCAAGACTTTCCATCGCCATCTGCTAGACTAAGGGAGATACGAAGTCTGAATTAGATTTACTCATGGTGTTTACTTTTAAATCTTCAAATAAGTGCATAGCTAGATATGGCCAGCTGATGTCTCACGATGACCGAACTTTGAGGCAGCGAGGGGCGATCTAGAATCACGCCTCGTGGCATCAGCTTGCATGGAAAAAGCCGTCACTGACGTCACAGGGTGTGGCATCGGAGAACTTCTTTTCAAACTGTGATTTCCGAAGTCACATCAAACATTTCGGAAGTAATTCTTCAGGGGAAACTTTTGCTGGTCATCATACTTGCTTTCTGTATACATTTTTTTTGTTTGTCATCAGTCTTTCGACTGGTTTGATGTGGTCATCCATTTTCACCTATCTCGCTCTAATCTCTTCATTTCCACATATTTTTTACAGCCCACATCCTCAAAAATCTTCCAATATTTGTCTCCCCCTACAATTCTTCCCTTCAACTGTTCCTTCCATTACCAAATTAACCAATCCTGGGTGCCTCAGAATGTGTCCCACCATCTTACCTCTTCTTCTCGTAAGATTTTTCCGTAGACTTCTTCCTTCGCCTATCCTGTCTAAGACCAGCTCATTTCGTACTTTATCAGTCCACTTAATTTTCAATATTTCAAATGATTCTATCCTTCTTTCTGGCTTTCCCACTGACCATGTTTCGCTTTAATATTATTCAACTACACATCGTGAACTTCAACATTGAACTACATTCAACTTACAATCAGCAAGATCTGTGTTCAGTAATTCTACTCAGTTAACTCCGTATCTGTTCAACTTGTCTTGACCTGTAAGTTGTCTACGTTCCTCCAACGTCTTCTAAGCTGCACGGGAATTATGACCTCCTGCGGGATCGGCCAATGCCCCCGGGATACAACAAATTCTTACCATCGACTTTTTGTCATCGTGTGATGTTGATAGGCTCTTCAAGAGGGTGTAACTAATGGGTGGATCTGTAGTCGGATGCTGGTGTTCTAACAGATGCTTTAAGCTTGCTACATACGCTTGAGATTAAGTCACGATTACTCCCTGTCATCCATTTCACGGACGTAATTTTTATTCACTATATCCGTGACCAGTAAAATGACGCTGTTCGAATCTCATTGAAACTGTGACCCCTGCTACTACTTTGTCACATACGGTGTTGCTGTACTCGTGAGAGTCGGTCGTGAGATAGGACAAAACCTGTACACTCTTGTTGAACTTGAAATGGTATGGCGTACTTTATTCGTATTTGAAGTTTAAAGACATGCAAGCTATAAATATCGACCGGATTCCTTGATGCAGAGACTTGTATTACTCAGAATTTATAAAAATTATGAATACTCTATGTGGAGTTTGCAACACAAAATATAAATTTAAAAGAGAGAGATACGTGTATTTCGAGTAAACCTAAGTGGAGTCTTAAGTAATACGACACTTAATGGAAATACACAGTTCATGTTAACTAGTTTCATTCTGAAAGTCCACATTCAACAGTGAAAATAGTGAAAAACACGGAAATGATTAATAAATCTAAATATGTATTAGAGAAAATTGAGATTAGAAATTAAGGTGTAATTTTAACACTGGCTCTTGTTGTATTTTTAAAAACAGGAATAACAGCTGTTTGCTTCCGTAAAGTAGGAAATGTTTGCTCTATAAGGCAAGGTTAAAATATAATTAAAAAAGTAACAAATAATTTCGGTCCATCAGATTTCGATGGCCGCAAACGTTTTGTAGCATTTTAAACATCAAGATCTGAAATAGAGGCTAAATATTTGGGTTAAATATGCTGTATTCTTATAACTACTGGAGGAGAAATGAGTCTCCAGTAAAAATTGCTATGAACAGATTAAAACATTTAGAAAAAGACTCAAAACTTTAACAAGATGTAGTTAGTCCTGTTCCATCAGCATCTGACTGTGACCAATCAGCATCAATGTGCACGTGAGATGCTATCACGAAGGTGATGACCATAATTATTGGTGCGAGAGTAAGCATCCCTCGGTCATTTCAAAAGTATTTAAAACATTTCAGTGAAGAACTATAACAAAAACCGTTCTTGGAACAGCACACGTCTTGAGGAAAATCTTTACGTAGGACTTCATTAATTTCAAATGTATTTCCAGAAGCTAATATAAAGAGCCTCAGGGTTAAGGTTTGATCATCACTCATGAAGAGATACTTGTAACATGACCAAAATTCTTTTAAACTTGTGCTTCATGATAACCGGATCTCAACCAGAAGGGGAATGTATGTTAAACTGTAAAGTTGTATCTATACCTAAGCGCCATTCCATGAAGACATCTGAACAGCTCCACGCATTCTCAAGCTTGAATTCGTGTAGACGGGTCATCATCTCTACAAACAACAGCTCATATTTACTGGGAATAATATAATCTTTGTAATGTCGACATTATTAGAGAAACAATATACTATCGTAGCGTATTCAGCTGAGTTCACACGCACGTCCGTAACAATTCATCATGTCTCTTGAGCCTTGCAGACATTCCTACGGCTTATAAATGCGCGTACATAAATATTCCTGAAGATGCTTTCACGAGCAGGTACATGAGTCAGTGCGTGAGAAACTTGCGTAATTTAAGTTCGTGTATTCAGTACCACGTGTTCATCGTCACGCTCCTTTCTTGTTAGGTGTTCCTCACGCTCTAGCGCGAGCGGGACGCACCTTATGAGCCCTTTCATGTCCGTCCTCCCGACTATCGCGTTTTTCAGCCTAGGAACTAGACAACGTCCAGGCCTTTTTCAAGGGGCGAAACGAACCCAGGGGTTTGTACTAGGAGGGTTCCTTTCTCCTCCTCCCTGAGGTATATTTCCTTATTTCGCCCCCATCGGGTCTCTTCCCCCCCTCCCAGCGATTCGCCCCTTGAGCTGCCCCACTTTGGAGCTTTGTCCCCCGGCCTTGCCCTCGCTGGGTTTGAACCTCCTGCCTTTCTACCACCTGAGGTCAGATCACTCAAATCTCGCGAAGACCAAGGCTGCGGCTAGGTCACCCACGGGTCGAGGCCACCTTCCCGAACTGTCCGAGGCAATGCTTGCTTCTCGGAAGCTTTAACACCCAGGCCTTTCCCCAGCACTTTCGCTCCCTGGGGCCTAGATCAGTGGTATTCAACCGGGGGTATGCGAAGACATCTTAGGGGGTACGTAAAATTAAAAAAAAAATATTTTTATGATAAACACTGAATAATCAGGGCCAGGTTTAGGGTAGGCCACAGGAGAATTGGACGTAAGGACATTCGATTTGGGAGGGTCATTTTTTCTCTCTCTCCTTAATGTAATTCTTATCTCGGCGGCAGAAACAAGCTCAATCATCTCATTAACGGTAATTAATAATTGATAAAATATTTAAACATATTATTTTGCTTTGCTACAATACCTTTGTTCGTTTATTAATTTTTATATGATAGACAATAATGTATTTGTTGTTTAATAGCTTAATTTTCCTTTTTCTCATTTAAAACGTATTATTTAATACATTATTTTGGGTGTAATTTACTTAGGATGTAGATTATATATTATGTATAACTTGAATTATACAAATTATACTTTGGGGGTACAAAGTTGAAGAGAAATTATATCTGGGGGTACACGAACAAAAAAGGTTGAATACCACTGGCCTAGATTACTGGTCTTGCTTTTCAAGACGCTCTGCCCCCGGGACTTCTGTCCTCAACTTAGGCATTCAAAATCCACTGTTTTTAATTGTTACGCATGGTAAATAATATAAATTACTTGTATTAAATAATTGCGTCATTTTCAGTACTGTGCAAAGAAAATTATTCGAAATGCATTATTCTGCTTCTGACAATCTTGCATTATGTGCCCATCGTTTTGTGTTGTAAGAAACTAGGAATTTAAATCTGATTTAAGTACTAAAATACGGTTACCAATTTCATTTGTCTGGATTATATCGTGCGATTAGGCCATGTTGATATGTAAATTACAGTAGCAGCAGATCGGAAAAGTCTTTCTAAAACAAGCTCTGTCAACATAATAAATTGTCATTTACAATTTATTCGGACAAACAGGCATTCCTGTCGTTTGAAATCCTTACCATCTCAAACAGCTGGGATATTTTATCAGTGAATGGCTCCATATCGTCAATATTGAGTTTTAAAGTAAAGTACATAGTGGAATTAAAAGTACATAATTATAAACTGTAATAGCATGACCATGTACACGCCCCCTTCAGACTCTGATCTCTTTTGTTAATATTTGAGTTTATTTAACATATTTGTGGTCTATGAGCGCTATTTGTAGTGCATTGTTCAGGATGTAAAAACGATCACTGTAAGTTTACCCTCGGCGGTTTGTTGTTAAAACAAGTAATTAATTAATGGACTTAGTTGTACCAGGCAGTAGGCTCGTAGTGAGACTAAGGAGTGTCTTTGGGAGATTTTCACGGTGATGGACCAATGTACCTGCATCAAGGTCACCACACACGTGAGGAATTACGGTACTTAACACCGCAGGATGAAATATTGTGAAAGAAGTCGACACGGAGTTGATTAAATACGTGATGTGGATCCATGGGCTACCTGGAGACGCGGAATAACATTTCATCACGTCTTGGCGCATAGCCGTGCTTATGTATATCACTTCGGCAATGTCCTGGTCTGTGCTGGAACCGCTTCACTTTAAATGAAGTGCAGAACAATTCCACTGAATTAACTAACACGTCTGATTGCGGTTTTCACATCCTGTTTTCATAAAAAACAGTATTGTGGCTTTCTGTTACTAAATTTTTCGTAGAATTCAAATGGAAGATGACTATCTTCTGGGTTGTAGCGCTGTGTAGTATGGAAGAATTTTACCAACATTTGACGGGTGCTTGCTGCCTCAATCATCAGAGCTTTTAGTCATAGACCTCATAGAGGAGACAAAGCTCATCTGAAACGTCGGCTACTTCTAACAGAATACGTACGTACTTTGGGCTTTAAGAGATAGACTATTAATAATACTTCTTGGGGGAAACTAAATGTTATGAATTAATTAATATCTTTTATGGACACCCATTAACAATTATTTTAATAACCGTCAAAAAAGGAAGTGATTAAATATTAAAGATATTTAACAAAATAAAATGTTTAGTGAGAGGATGAAGTGTTTGCCCATTATAAATCAATTCTAGAGGGTTCTGATGATGGCATATTACAATTACTATTACTGCATTTATGAATTTTGTCCGTAGTCTAGTATTCTGAAAAGACTGTAACGTTTCAGAAATTGGATTTGTTTCCGTCTTCGAGTGTTAGAAAGAACTAGTCACTGGTTAAGGGACTGAGGTTAGCTTTGACAGGGACCCAACTCAGTTTAAATTCCCATCTTTGCAACTGAGGACAGGAACAATCTATTTTCTGAAACGTTTTGTTTATTTAAGAATACCAGACGGTGGACAGAGTCCAGAAATACAGTATCAGTATCAGTATAATAATTTAAAATACTATGCCAATGTAGAGTGAGTGATAGTTTCTAAATCTTCTCTCTGGACCATTCTCTCCACCTGCGTTACATTTCTTCTGATTTTGTGCGCGCCGTTTCATCCGCTACTTTCAACCGCGTTTATTTAAAAGGGTAAAGTTTTGAAGACACGCGGGAGATTTGAGAAGCTCCACGCCTGCTTAAATTCGAGATTAGCTCAGAGGTGAATAGCGTCACGCTTCGACCGCTATAAACCTCATCACCTTCACGCAGTTGATAATAAGCTGGGTAGGCCTCAGAATCTGTCTGAACGTGATAATGAAGAGAGAATTTATTTCCCTCCCGGGAATCGAACCCTGCTCGTCCAGTACGTAGCCAGTCGCTTTGCTGACTGAGTTCGTCTTCCTTATGTAATTGCAACGTTACTAATAAAACGACCACTGGCTAGACCAAGAAGGAGATGGGAGGATAACATCAAGATGGATATTAAGGAGGTGGGCTGTGAGGATGGCAAATGGATGGAGTTGGCCTGTGGCGGGCTCTGGTGTTGTCGGTGTTGAACCTGCGGGTTTCGCCTACCAGGGAATTAGTTTTTGTTACTAATGATATTACACGGATAAAGTGTCACTAAAGTGATTGGCTACGGACCGGACGACCATGGTTTGATCCTTGATAGGCAGGGGCAATGTTAAATTTCTTCGTCTCCACTCTCAGTCTAGCTCTGCGGTCCAACCAGCCCCCATTACAATGTTTAAAATATATTTCCCAAGAAATGCAGTGGTCGGATTATGACGTAATCTCCATAGAGTCCAGACACAGAATTCGTGGATTTTTACTATTTACCATAACACGCTAAATCCGTATTTAATGTGAAGTAAAAAAGGAAAGGGAGTATAATTGATGGTCGCTTTAATTTAAAATGTCTTGTCCCTGAATTGACACATTGGCATGAAAACCTCGGCTTCATTGTGGACAGCAAGTAGGAGGCTTCACGCAAGACTCACGACAGAATGACCATATTTACTCGTCAGTAAATTTCTCGTGTTTCATTTCCGAAATTACTGTACAGTAATGACGGCTACATTTTGTTTTGAGTTAATACTGAAAATTGTTGAACGAAACGTAATTTTATGAAGAAGATCTAAAATAAATTTTTGTTATGTATAATTTGGGATTCTTTGTGATTAATACAGGATTGTTCATAATTCCCTGACGCATTACAAAACATCGCTAGACTTGAATGGTGCAATGGATGTTAACATAGGACATTCCGATAGAAAGTGAAACTCTCCAAGTTTATTTTACATACCTCATAAGTGCTCTATGTGTCCGCTCTTTGTGACGCGGCAGACTTTAAGCCGATGAATTATAAATAATCTTGTATAAGTATTCCTACACCATTCTCAATCACGAACCTGTAATATCGCATTCTCCCATGTTACACCGGAACCCTGTTTTAATTTATACAGTGTCTAGATGTGAGTAGTAGGTAATTTAATGGCACTGTAAAACTGTATCGATTATTAACATCGGTTCATATGAAGAGATTATCGCGTTCAAAGAACTTTTGAAGAGCTTTAGAGGAAGCAGCCATGACCATTTCGAAAGTATCATCCAGATATTCGTCTGGAGGGTCTGATGAATGTGACAAGACACTTTATACAGATTATTCGGTTTTCCCACAGTGATTTTAACCGGCACCTCTCGAATAATAGCATTGGACGTTTACCCCTAGAGTCGTTTTTTTTCAGTGCAATAATTTCTGAAGGTTAAGTTAGTAGACTAAATCTGATCTTGGGATAATTAAAATTTTCTTTAAGGATGCGTCACTGGATATTTCTGTAACTTATAGGCCTACTGTTGCATTATGATTGCAGTTTTGTTACAGAATAAGTTTACGCATGTAGCATATGTAAGTGCGTTGAACTTGTGCAGTGAGGTTAACTTCGTACGCACAGTTTATATGAATTCGTAGTGCGATATGAATTATAAAGGAAATCAGGTATGCAGAGAGTTCGGACTGCCTACAAAATAGCAAACATTCTCTTTGTAAGTAGCAAAGAAACAGAGTGGGTTTGATTCTAATATGTTCACTTATAAAACATTTCTTCAGTTTTCTAAATGTTAGCTGATAAAATAAACTTAATACCAGCGGTTTGTAATATGAGTTCGCTAATATTAAAAGTAGACTTCAAAGAATTTAGACTTCGTAGAGAATAATTCCGTTTAATTTATTAATAAATCATCAGTTTTATACCATTCTTGTTTCACGTACAACTGATCTTCATAACGCAAAATTATAATTCATTTCAGCTTTACATATGTCGCCTATATGTTAAGTAGGGCCAAGTCTCTGCAAAGTGACATTCTTTGACTTTAATTATGATGAAATCATAATTAATTTCAATTACTACCTAAATTTAATTACATGTTCTTACATTTAATGTTGTTCTGATAATTAATTTCCCAAAATTAAGTAATTATCAAATCTTGTGTGCGTCACCGTAACTTATTCGCTGTAATGTCAGATAATTACGTAATTATATGTTAGCGATAATATAGCTGTACTTCTCACGGCACTCCACAACGGACCCATCCGTGTATTTGTCATGGACAACACTGGAATATCCACAGTACAGAAAGTTTTTAAGCGTAGCTTATAAGAGCATCATGCTACCGTAGTACACTGTTGCGTGTTTGACGATGTAATGTCATTTCAATTTTTAAGTGACCTGAACCTGTACAATTAATGTCTTCTGGGTTGTAGCGCCGTGTAATCTGATAAAAGTTTACCAACCTTTCAGAGGTCCTTGCTGCCTTCATCATTAGGGCGATGACTTATCTCCCTGAAAACCTCAAATCCTAAAATTAAACTTCTTGTGCACTCACTGGGTGGCTCTCTGACCTCTTCTGATCCAGAATTATTTATGAAAGAAATAATCATTTAGACGCTCGGTAGTTACAGGAAGAAAGGAAGATCAGTCCATTACAGGACAACACTAAAAAAACACAGACACGACGTTCAAAATGGGATTAGAACCCAAGATCTTAGTGTTCGAGAAGTGCATCAAATGTCCCTGCAATTGGCTACCTTTTACTTAACAATAAATCGTGTGTGTATTTACTTTCGGAGCTACATTTAAATTCTCGTTTTGTTGCTATATTTCGCGAAATTTACCAACTGATTTACTAGTTATTACTTCTGAAGTACAACGAAAAAAATGTCCCGAGGAGCTTCTACAGTTTCTCAGACATCACTTATTCATCCATCACTTTGAAGGAAATGCATACTAAATATAGCGTCTTTTAATAATGTAAATAGCTGATTTTATTCCTTACATTTACACATGGCGAGTTTAACGATTCGTAAGTCCAAAAGTAACCTTAGTTTATAACTCTAAATACAAGAAAGGTTTATAAACTATATCTATTTACAGAAATTTATATTTGTAAATTTATTCTAGGGAAAAATAAATCAAGTGTAAAATAAACAGTGCATTTAACAGCGTATGTGTATGTCCTTTTTTAATTTTATCCAAAGTGAATTTTGTGGGCTCATGTAGTTTTACAAATTATGAAACTGTTCAAGGTACACCTTTTTAATACAAAGAACCAATAGTCCTTTATCCTCATAAAAAAAGCCTCGCATTAGACATTTTGTGAACAAGATCGGCATTATTAACTAATTTCTTTATATCTTGTTAATTTATTTCTAACAGAATACTCATATTTTTGTACTTCTGTCTAGGTGTGACATTTGGTCTCTCTCCGTCAGATATCCCAACACAACGTTTTGTGTGAAATTTATAGTTATCATGGCTGCCATGTATTTCGTCTATTTCATCCTTACTACAACTTATGAAAATATTTTTGTTTCACCTCGAAATGTTAATTTTAAGCACTGTTACTACTCTAATATATTTAAAATCGGACTCAGGTGCATTAGTTATTCGCTGCTGTTGATGAATTAAAGAAATAAAATCCGAATATTTAAACAAAATCTTAACGTGAACTATGGTACTGAAATCTCATCACTAGAAGTAATTGTAATGCCGCCATTACCTGTATTTGCGGGGGGGGGGGGGCATTGTCAAAAGGATAAAACTTTACATAATGCATCGTTGTAACTAATAAGTTTCAACTGATGAATTTCTAACCACAGATTTATTTCCGAGGTTAAATTATATCTTCTGAATAACAAATAATATTTCGGTGGTGTTCTTTGCCTTTTGGGTTTAGCAGTTGACAAGAAAAATGTAAATATGTCACTTGTACTTATATCTTGCGGATATATGACTGACGAGAGAATTACTTCCGGAGTCTTCCTTTGATATGTTTCGTGTGTCTCAGCTGTCTGTTTCATTGCAGGCAGAACTTGGAGTCGTGCCAGCGCAACTGAGTGGATCACAGAGCCTTGCAATTTTCGTGTCTTATCTGTTTCTTCTCTGCTGCAATCTTTATTTCAATGATTTTGACTTGGGGTAATCACACCCTGTCGAAAACTTTACGAAATACTTTTACAATAAATGTAATTACAAGTGAGATTCAAAACGTAAGAGCAATACTGGGATATCCTCATTGTATGATTGGCATAACCGCTGAGACCTTTTCAAGGTCATTCGTTGACGTGCTGAACGAGTGGTCGATTTGTAGTCGATTTTCGACAAGTGAACGTGGCGTGAGTCGGATATTCCACTAGGAGTTTGCACTACGGATAAGCAACATGGAATAGTATATTTTTAGATGTCTGAAGAAATTGAAGGGGCGGAGGTCCACCGACAATTGTCTGCCAAGTGTGAACAGAACTGTCTGTCACAGTGACGTGCGTACGTGTAGATCGAAATATTAAAAGCAGCCTAATCGTTGTTAACTATATCAAAGCTAGAGGATGCGTTTGTTGTATGGAACAAACTTACATCGACTAACTCCAATAGAATAAAAATGCCAGTTCATCATTGTTTTGTAATTTGTTATTGTAATATCATTTTAAGTTATTTAGTTTTTAGAACACTTTATTTAAGAAGATATTCCAGTTCTTTATTTCTTATTAATGTTTTCAAAGGCGAAATTAATTGAAATTCCATCATGGACACTTTGGTATTTCTGTGCCCACTGACAAAGCAAATAAGAGAATTTTCTACTTTCAGCTTGTGGTTTAGTCCTTCAGTCAGGTGCATCATTGCTGCAAATGACACATGCAGATTTCTGGAAATTTTTGACAAAAACATTATTTCTTTTTAGAGCACCTTCTCGTTGCTACAAAGTGTAACTAGAAGGTGTTAGGCATATACGAGGTGCGATCGGAAAGTTTCAAAACTGTGTCAATAGAGGGCGAACCGGATGTAGTACGAGCTTCTGCCGCTAGGGGGTGCGGCCTACATTCATAGTGAATCAGTGTGACAGCCGGCATCATCGAATTAGCATTTGTTTCTTAGTTACGGGCGTTTTGGTAGTGCATTACACCAACCCTCCTGCGATTTCGGAATGGCGTGTGCATCAAATTTTGCCAAAGACTCGCCAAAACGGCTACGGAAACCTATGAAATGCTAAAGCAAGCATTTCGGGAGTCCGCAATGAGTCGTGCACAAACTTTTGTGTGGCATTCACGTTTTAAAAATGGCCGAACCTCTGTCAATGATGACGAGCGTTCTGGACGACCATCTTCGAGCACAACGCCCGAAAATATTACGAAGATTCGGCAGGCCATTCACGAAGATCGACGTCGTACCATCAACGACTTGTGCGACATTGTTGGGATAGGCTATGGGACCTGTCAGCTGATTCTAAAGGAAGAACTCCACATGCGACGCATCCTGTCTGAGGACCAGAAGCAGAATCGACTTCTCGTTTGTCAGGAGCTCAAAGATCTTGCAAGAACCGACCCCAACTTCCTTTCTAAGCTCCGTGTGACTTCTTCCTCTTCCCAAAGATGAAAATTCAGCTAAAGGGAAGGAGATTTGAGACGATAGAAGAGATTCAGGCAGAATCGCAGATGGTGCTTGACAGGCTGACAAAGAAAGATTTCCAGGGATGCTTCCAGGCTTGGCAGCGGCGCTGGGATCGTTGTGTTCACTCCCAGGGGAACTACTTCGAGGGTGATGGATGAAATTAATACCTGAGATAAGTGTACGGGTTTTTATACGCGCAGTCTGGAAACCTTTCGATCGCACCTCGTATATAGTTTTTGTTCTCTTATTGGTTTCTGTAATCTGTGTTTATTTTATCTTCTTGTGCTGACTCTAATTGGTTCCTGTAACTGTTGAGCCAGCACGTTAAAATAAAGAACTGGATTGAATTGAATTGAATTAAACTGGTGGTCATTTGGCGCTCCCAGCCTTCTGTCAAATGTTCACTTTACGAAGAGTCCTTATGTATAAATTACCGTAGTCACCGGATACATACACGAACCAAACCACAATAAAAATGATGACGTCGTAGGAGGTAATTCGATGCAACTCGTGCCGTTAGTTTGACCGTGTAGAAAAAAAAATCAATCTCGCTTACACAGAGAATGTTAATCCGGCTTTAATTTGCTTATTGCATTTCTTGTTGTCGATCGGATCTGTATACGTCCTCTGTCAGTGTTTTCTATTTGTTACTTACGCTGCTTTTCACGGTACTTTCGCGTGATTAAATTACTTACTTACCCGTTCTTCAGTGCCATGAGCATCTGCGGGACCCAACTTTCCGTTGGCTTTGATCTATTAGACCAGAAGTTCCCAAACTTTTATACCTTGCGCCCCTCTTAAAACATTTCATAAATTTCACGCCCCCCTTCCAGAACAAGTTCAAGCAAACAGATTTGACATAAAATTTAGCTATGAGTATACCTTTTTTTATAATTTATTATATATTATTCAATGCATTTAATTTAAAAACTGTAATAAAATATACTTTTCGTATCTGGATTCGTGGGATGGGTCTCTATCTGTACGTAGACTTATATTGCCGTTTACGTCCTAAAATCGCCGATGCTCTACGAGTCTGAATTCTACAGTACTGTAAGACAACTAAACTGCCTCAACCAAGCAAAGAATGTTAAAAAATTTTCTCCATATTTCGTTAAAAAAAGTTTTTCATACAAACAACACGCCCCCTCCCCAGGGGGGCGCGCCCCACACTTTGAGAAGCTCTGTATTAGACAATTGGTAGGACTCCTTGGACGAGGGATCAGTCCATCACAAGGCCTCTACCTGTACACAGGACAGCACAACACAGAAACACGCGGACAAACATCCATACCTTGAGTGGGATTCGAACCCACGGTCCCAGCGACCAAGCGGCACAAGGCCCACGCCTCAGACCGCGCGGCCGCTGTGACGGCCATATGATTAAATTAGTGAATAAAATTTCTAATTTCTCATGCGATTGTTAATACCTGATTGTCTTTCACATTTTAAAAATGATTAGACACACGGATAACCTGCTGTAAATTTATGAAGTCATTTAAGTTCTTGATCATGTATAAGTGAATGGCGTACGCATTTCCGAGTTCAGCTGTCTTTATACTTCACACGCATCACAAATAGGCCTGCAATATCCGAACAGACGGACAGATGATGTGCAGGAATGGACAGGAAGTGACCAGAATACTTAATCATGCATTATGTAATTTACTTATGTCTTTTGCACCCAGTGAATGCGTTGACCGTTCCTCAGAACGGTGCTTTAGCACCGTCTCTTAAATAATAATAAACTTCTTCATGTTTATATAAATAATCGGAGTTAATTATTTTCTGAACTGTTCTTTTTCCAGTTTTCCCTGTTTCGTTATGGAAACAATTTGTATCTTATATGCTCAAGATCAGTATAAGCGCTGATTTAATTCTACCGCTAGTAAATGAAGCGGACGTTTTCTTCATAATTCTTCAAACTTGTTTCACTGTTATCAGAAGCATCTTGTGTACTTAGCAGTACTTAGCCTTACGTATCCATCATGTATTCCAGAAATTACTTATGATAACATATTAATTTTATAATAGATTTTATTGTTTGACCATTAACGTAATTTACTGAATTTATAATGATGATGTTTCTCTCTTAATCTGTCTCTGCTAATTTTATTATTTTGTAAAATTATTTAATTATCTTGTCTTCACGTTTATTGATATAAAACGACTATGGATAAAAAATATAGGAATAACGTGAAGTGGCAATTGATGAAAACATAAAGCAATTGGTTATGTAATTAATAGTTCATAATATACGTATAATAATATTTCTAAAATTATGGCATCGTGTAGGGGAAATAAAAGTAATATATTTCCAAAATGTAAATTTAAATTATAGTATTATGACATTTAAAGGAAGGCTGGACTCTGTGTTCTTATTTGCAAATACCACTATAATATATTGGATTATGACCCTACCTTGACGATTGGATGTTGCTGGCCCAGGACAGGGTCCGGTGGAGGGCGTTGGTTAATTCGTTGATGAACCTTCGGGTTCCCTAAGCCATCTAGTTAGTTAGTTAGTTAAGGCCCTATCGCTTTCTTCCACGTGCTTTCCAATCATCATTTGCAATCGAAGATCGCTGTATTCTTGGTTGTTGCGCCGTGTAGTCTGTTAGAAGTTTACCAACGTTTCAGAGGTCATACTGCCTCCATCATCAGGGCGATGAGTATGAAGATTTCTGTCTTCTGGGTTGTTGCGCTGTGTAGTCTGGTCGATGTTTATCAACGTTTCAGAGAACATACTGCCTCCGTCATCAGGGCGATGAGTATGAAGATTTCTGTCTTCTGGGTTGTTGCGCTGTGTAGTCTGGTAGATGTTTACCAACGTTTCAGAGGTCATACTGCCTCCATCATCAGGACGATGAGTATGAAGATTTCTGTCTTCTGGGTTGTTGCGCTGTGTAGTCTGGTCGATTTTTATCAACGTTTCAGAGAACATACTGCCTCCATCATCAGGGCGATGAGTATGAAGATTTCTGTCTTCTGTGTTGCGCTGTGTAGACTGGTCGATGTTAACCAACGTTTCAGAGGTCATACTGCCTCCGTCATCAGGGCGATGAGTATGAAGATTTCTGTCTTCTGGGTTGTTGCGCTGTGTAGTCTGGTAGATGTTTACCAACGTTTCAGAGGTCCTTGCTGCCTCCATCATCGCCCTGATGATGGAGGCAGCAAGGACCTATGAAAAGTCGGTAAACTTCTACCAGACTACACGGCGCAAGAACCCAGAAGACAGACATCTTCAGACTCAACGCCGTGGAAACCTCAAATCCTTCATCGATTCACAGTCATTTGCCATTCAACGCTTATGACCTTTTAGGTCAAATGTTACATTATGGAAACTAAGAAACTGATTATTTTTTGTCTGTTACATTTTCTTTTTAATAATAAACGTAGAGCTATTTAAATTATACTCTTACAGTAAAATGACAACATATAACAAGGCTATAATTATATACACGATAGTGAAGTTTTATTTCTTAGACCGTGGACATTGTGAATGTTTTTCTTCTCGGCTGTCATGCAATGTAGGCTTGTAGAGAGATACCGACGTTTCGGAGAAATATACCGTCTTCATCTTCATACTTAAGGCAGTATGTTTCTCCTAAACGTTAGTATCTACCAACGAGTTTACAGGACGTCACAACCCAGAAGTACATCGTCATTTACTGTGTGGATTGTTCTAAATACAAGGGGTCCCGCCCGCCATACCGCATTGTTATTGCGGTGTAAATACAACACTCCGCTTACTTTGAAGAGGTATTTGAATTTTTTTTGATACTATACATCGTCTAGTAAAATAAAATATAAAACGACGTTTCGGAGATGGGGCTCTATCTCCGTCTTCAGGTACCTACTCAGTTGGGCCCAAAAGATAGAGCCCCATCTCCGAAACGTCGTTTTATATTTTATTTTACTAGACGATGGATAATATCCAAGAAAATTTTTATTCAGATTACTCACCATCGTCAAGAACTTTTAGATTTGAAGAGGTGGTTGGCAGTTACCTGCATCTTTGAGGAAAAAATTCTGTTGGTACTACTGGAGAGCTTCCCAAAAGTGATCTCGTGATATTCAACATTTCCTTGCAGTTTTAAAACATATTTAATAAAATGGGTTTAAAATAACAGGAAAGTGATTATGAAGCTGTCAGATCACTAACAGTGATTAAAGTGCGTCAAGGAATCTGCGATTAGTCTGGTAAATTAGTAGTGTAATCATACAAATCAAGATCTCGTATGGGATAGCATACTGGATGTCAGAGTGTGGGCTGGAGTCCAGAATTCTGTTACCGTGAGACTCCAGTGCACTCCACCACTTCAGCCAAGAGACACTCTGTCGTATGATGAATAATTTATGACGTACCTTCGTCATGAATGACAGGGCCCCGCGAGGGAATAATTGCATGAAACTTGCATTTTTATCCTACAATTCACATTCCATGACCTGCTTCATTAATGGTTGCAGTAGGAAGTACTACCTATGAGAAATCTGACTTGTTTCTTTACGATATTCACAGAAATTTCTCATACTATTTTCCTGACGAGAACCACGGAACAATGCTCGGTTCCTCTTCCTCACTGCTGTTATCTTGACGATATGAGCAGTTTAACGAAGTTTGAGTTAAAAATTGAATCACCTTCGCAAAGTAACTAAAAAGTCAGATTCTTGGATTAAAGGGGGTAAAAGAATCTGCAGAAACTGTTAATAAGCATGAAGGGCGAATCGTGTTTCTTGATCGTCGGTTTTCAGAGAAAAATAAATGTTAGAATATTTATAAATTCGCACTGATGCAGTGATGTTTTTTTATAACCAATCGCTTGACAGAAAATTTACTGATCTATCCACCTCAGTGAAACATGTCTCAATTCTGTTGTACCTAGCTCCTGGAAATGTTCCTTCTTACTTAAAAAATAATACATCTGAATTAAATTGCGTAGTCTTAAGATCATCAAGACTTCTTGTTCGAGAATTTGGAACTAAGAAATAGTATGTGAATTTAAACTGCTTTAACTTGTGTTTATTTTCAATGAATATTTTTCAGCAGTATTAAACCTACATTCTAAAGTAATAAATTGTTACTTTAGTAGATTAAGGCAAAATTTTTATACGTGAAAGGCAGATTTATTAAATTGTTTATTTACTAGTAAATTATCCATCAATAGTGAAGGCAAAAATCCGAAATATCCCGCAAGGCCCAAATTTCCTCAATAGCAATGCCTTGGAAACAATTGTAACAACATACACATCATAAATATTATCCCAGGATGTCCAAAGTCGATTTACAGATATTTATTAACCATCAACCAACCAACATTTGCTTGTTATTTAGATTTCCCTTGAAAGAAAACTTTCGATTTGACGTAGGCTCATATGATCTGAATTTTATTCGAGGTTAACAGCAGTTAATACCAAAATATCTTCTTCTGATCGTCTTACATTCTTCGCCACATGGAGTTTAATCTAACTGTTTATTGGTTAATTGAAGTTATCTTAAAACCTTGCATTGGAATATAAAATATGCATACAAACAAAACAGTGTAAACAGTTTTCTTTGTATGCATATTTTATAATTAAAAGTAGTTTTGATCTGCTTACTAAAAAGCATCATATTTAAACTCATATACACACACACACACATACACGTGTACGCGAATTCACACATAAACTAAAACGTAGTCATATTAATGTTATCCCTCTTTTACTTGTAATTATTCCAAATTAATTATTAATTTCACTGATAAACTCCAAATGGGTGATGTTAAAACAGCTCTCGTGGCCTTATTTCCCATTTGTTACGTGTGATACTTTGCTTTTCCGCGAACTTAATATTCTCTTGTCGACCGCCATAGTTGAGTGGTAAGCACTCCTGCTTCGTATTCAGGAGGTATCGGGTTCAAACCTCGGCCAGGAGACCGGCTAACCTGTATGACGTTCTTCGTGATTTTACTCAGCCCCTCCAGGTAATCGGGACAACAGTAATAGCTGTATGAGCTACGACGGCTTCTTTCAATGACATTTCTAATTTGTTATTCTCCCAGCCCACGCTACATAGTCTAGATACTGAAAGCGTTGTTACGTAAGCCATAAATAAAATTCATTCTTTTCATTTGCGCTGTTTATTTAGCTTCAATAAAGATTGCATTCTGGGAATTTTTCTTACTGACATTTGGGGTCCAAGTAACTGGACATGTGCAAATATAGGTGAACAAGTAGACGTATTTGCGATGGCACCTTCTTAAAGTATTTGTGTGTGAACATATAAGGTTCGATGTTGTAGGAGCGAGTGCAGTTACGAACTGCTGACCCAATAGCCCATACCACTCGTCGGCGACAATAATGTCGGGCACTGGCCCGAGGCGGACTTACATGCGTGTAACCTACAGTTCACTGATGGGCGAAACAATCATACGGCCGTCTGGGAACCCACGCATCATTCTAGTCTAACAAGGGTGACCAGAATAGTTTTCTTTTCCTTGTGCGTCTCTGGTACTCGTTAAAAAACATTCTCATGAATGTTCATTCGAAATAATTTATGTTTTTGCTTAACAAACTAAAAAGAGTCGTAGAGAAGCTAATAATCGCTCTCCCAGCCAACACGTGAGGTCGATTGCCAATTTTTAATCCGGATGGTTTTGACAGGAATCAGTCGCAAAGACGCTGTTTAGCTTAGATATTAAGTCTTTGTTAATTTTTATAAAATTTCAGTTATTAATACCAAAGTAATTTTAATATTGTTTTGTTAGACTTCGTGTGGTTTTGTTCAAAAACGAAATTTTAACTTTACAGTCCTACAGTACCAAATTTTTGTTTCACAATCAGATTATATATATAAGTATGTGTGTGTTCCTCAGCTGCAAAAAATTCTTTCCTTTCACGCATGAGCCAATTTTCACACCAAGTGACAGGCTGCATGCTGTTTGCGGGCCGTAGGTTGCCGACTCCTGGTGTAGTATATCAAGTGGATGTTTTCTATGTGACCGTCTGAAATGTTTTGCTAAACACGAGCAAACCCGTAGGGCAGCAGAAATACGTAAAAATTTGGCAGCCAGAAAAATACCGTATTTTGGTGGGGAAAAAGGGTATTAGTGAACTCAGAAAATTTATGTCAGAGGCGCCGAAAAAAATAGTTCTGGGCAGTAGCGTGTTACAACGAATAAACCGTGTTTAATGAAACTGGCATCCACATCGCTGAAATTATCCGGTCACCACGGCGACCAGGTGACAGTAATCGAACCTTGTAAATTACGGTAAGTTTGTAAAGACTCGGATTAGTTGGTACCCCTGTCCCAGTAGAGCAGTCAAGTGTGAGGTAAGACACGTGATGGTGGGCTGTGCAGTAGTAGTAACGGTGAACGACGTCATAGCATGTTGGATTCACACAGGACCAACATGTCTGTACGATCGTCCACTTCTAACCTATAAATAAGAAACAAGTAAGGCAAGTGAGCCACAACGTGTCCTTAATTGCAGTTAATGGGCTAGAACGAAAATAAAACAACGCTTGTTCTCTGTTGGAGTGAGGTAGGTCAGCACTTAACTTCTGTCAGGTTTAGTGCATACTGATAGAATTTCTCACAGCCAGTGTTCGGTAACGGTCTGCATTTTTATCTGACATTTAACATCTCGAATCTTGACCGGTCTACCCACTATCCTCATTCGGGGTTTTCGTGTTCTTTTTTTTCAGTCTGGCCAATCTAACATCTGAATACTTACTTCTGATAGACCACTGCCGTCTTTTTTCCTATCCTGAAATGATGCTGTGAAACAAAATATGTACAAGTGAAGTCAGGAGAAAGTTTAGTAAAAATGTAACATTCAGCATTATTCGAGGAGGGAGTCTCATATTGTCATCCGTGCCTTCCGAAGTCGTTTTCCCGCCTAAAGAGATAATGACAAAAGCAAGTACCCACGACGCTAAGTGCACTGCAGCGAGATGTCATGGTATTTAAAAACGTTACTTGAGATACAGGAAATATAACTTCACACGTCTAACGGTTGTTTCTCAACATTTCCGTCCTGATGTAGTTCCGCCTGACGTTCGATTGTTCTTATAAACCTGGAAACACAACTGGTACACGTATCTTTCACACGCAGTGTGTTTCTGTGGTTTTGATTATGATAATGACCAAAGAACTTCATAAGGAACTGCCGTGAACAGCCAAGAGTTGGTTTACACTTACATTGCGAAGAATATATTAAAACTTCTGCAACAAATCCCAGTATAATAATATAAAATAAGCCACGACCACCACTTTCTATGGTGAGATCATATTCTTGACACGTGCTCTGTTTGTCAAAAGAAGTTACATTGACATCAGCAAAAAAAAAGTTACAGTAAGTGTCAGAAATTCCCACCGCGTTCTGTGGCGCATGCATCCACATTTTGATCTTGTTAGATGCAACCCGGTGAAGAGTATTTGTATCGACGTCTGGAAGGCACAGCTTAATATTTTGTTTTAATTCTTCTAATGTATGCAGGATGTTTTTGGCACAAGAAAATAGGAAAATATATCCCTAAACTCATCCTATCAAGTTAACTAAGAACTATATGCCAGGTAGTGTTCGACAATGAACATTCGTTGCACTTACGAAAAAGATATCCTTGCGCTTCGACTGTTAAAAGACAACTGACGAACGGGCGCCAACAGGTTACGACATGACGTAACCTGCACGGGCTCTTGTACAATCAGAGCGATGTGGTGCGTTTATTAATCCAATTGATTTGTATTGAATAGCAACCATTAATAAATATTTTAATATGTGTTGCGTTACGTTTCGATCATTCTGTACATCTCTCTTGGTTCATTATAGACTGCATAATCACGTACACTTTTATAGACCGACCACTTTTTAATCACATTAGTTGTTCTATTACAGCGTCATAATTAGCCAAAAAAACAAAATAAATATGATTTGCGAGTCTTAAAGGGGAAAATAATCACTACAGTTAATCAATATTCCGTTTACAGCACACTGTTCATGCTCGCGTGACCGCCATGTTGTTTTACGTGTTACAATAAATACCGTATTAAAAAATTGTATGTTTTTCAGTACATCTTTTGAAGACCTTCCTAATTATCGCTTCGTCTTCACAGGTTCGCGAGTCCTACGTGTATTATTGATAGTAGGAAATTAGGAATTAATAAATTGGGTGGGGTCCAAGGCATAAATGCCATACAAAGTTTCATCAGAATCTGTCCACCAGTTCCGTAGCTGAAAAACGCGGACGGATACAATCAGACCTTATGCGGTTAATTTGTGCACTTCGGGAAAATCACGCATAATGATCGGAATCATTTACAATTAGTCCACTTAGCTATGCGTTTTCTTCTGAAGAACGAATAAAACATTCTGACGGTCAGACAAATGCTATCTTCCCGATGTGCTTCATTCGTTCTTAATGGAGCAGAGTTTTGGAGAGGCTGATAATAGTAGTTCAGATAATCGAGATATTCCACGACTTTTACGGAACTCTAATTTTCATTACAGTGTTCACAAGGGACCTTTTCCGGCCCCTATCCTGAGCCACATTAATCCAATGTACACCTTCCCATCCTTCCACAGCCCTCTAAAGTTCAGTGGCGCATACTTTAACATTCACTAACTGTGCGTTTTCGATTCTCAAAGATTCTCAGAACAAACAGCGATCATTTCTTTAGGCATATACAGCATTAACTGATTGATACTTGTAATAGAGATGTATTGCATTTCCATAAATAAGAACTGAATTTTTAAGTATTTTTAATTTCGATAAACTTCGAGCTTCGGAGAGTTACACCATGTACATGAACTAGTCTGCTTTGAAGCCAGGTTAGTAATTTGCCTTTTCGTAAAAGAGAACAGAAATGTAAAAATACAATGAAGATGTAGGCGATGATGCTGATTGTACGTTCATCATCATCGTCGATATCACCCTGAGCCGACAAGAGTAGACGAAAATGAAGAATTAATTTGTTGGAGTCACTTTTAGGGCATCGGCCATCGTGAATGTTTCGTGGTCATCTGTCCAAGCAAATTCCACTTGAAAATTCTTTTATACTCTCTTCCTTTCCAGTCATTCTCCATTTACTGTGCGTAATTATCATTCTATCTCATTCTGTACTAATAAGACCTGCCAGATATCGTTGCTGAGGACAAACAAACCCTGAACCTTCACGTCTTTAGCTCTGTTCGGTATGAAGGCGGAGGAGGTAACTGATGTTCTGGGTGACGGCGCATGGACCGGAACAGAGGAAGTGGTCACGAACCGTGTGCTCGTAATGTGAGAAGTCGAGGACCACCCCAAAGATGTCGCCAGAGAAAATACGAACTCTACGGTAAAACATGGCCTGATAGTTGAGGACAGAACAAAACATGAACCTTTTAACACGAAGACGATCCTTCGTTCTTATTGTGTCTGGAGGCTGGACCATGACCCGGTCGAAACGCAATTTGTTACAGCTACTTCTTTCAGCATCCGTTCGTGACGGTATGAAATCGTAAGGCATAAGAAGATTTTTTCATATTGTCTGACGAGCAGAATGGGGGAGATAAGAAATGCGTATAAAATTTTGTTCTGAAAGTCTGAGGAAAAAAGCCAATGGTAAGATCTAGACAAAGTTGGGATGGATCTTAAAGAAATTTAATACTGAGATTAACAAAGTTTACGAGTGTCTGAAGAAAATATTAAATACGGAGAGCTTAGTTAGAGAGTTTAAGCTTTTAATCATTGCGGTCAAAAATTTCTAGCCGAGGAACAGTTTTATTGTGACTTACGAAAGTTAAGTGAATGGATAGCTCCCAATGATGGATGCACAGACCATCAGAATGAAATAAATAAATAAATTGCTACCAGAACTCACAAAACCTACTTTCCTATTGCATATGTTTCCACTGTACTAATCCTGTGTCCTTTATGTAAAATGTAAGTAATGAATGTTTAAAACACGACATTAAAATATAGGATTTGAGGTTTAGTGTGGTAGAAGTTTAACGACGTTTCAGAGGCTTTTTGTGCCTCCATCATCAGGACGAAGAGTAATCTAGGTAATCATGGAAGCAGCAGACATCTTTAAAACATCGGTAAACGTCTACCACACTCACAGCGCTAACAATCCAGAAGACAGCCATCTTCATACTCGCAGCCATGAGAACATGGCATCTCACACGAAAGTACTTTCTTTCTTTGTGAATGTAGAGTAGGTTAAAAATTGATCACTTTCATATCAAAGTCTGTGACCTATGACGAGGTAATTGCATTTTTTTATTCACCCAACTTCCTCTCCAGAGATTCTAAACCCGTGTTTTGTGAAACCAAAGATTTCGCGGATGAGGTATCTAATGGCGGATTGGCGGATTTTGGTATGAAACTCAACATTAAAAGCAATTGCTGTTTAAATTTTCAAATTCGAGAACGGGCTTTGTCCTTAAGGAAATGTCACACTGGGTTTCATTCATGTTGTCTGGGTAGTAACTCATTGCTACTGTGCGTTTGTTAATGTTCATTCCTAAGAAGACACTTTCTCTTACAATATTATTATTCAATATATGTTAAGGCTTTGGACCAAATTACAAGTGTTTGGAATTAATTCTGGTGCTGCATTACACTTAATAAAAAAAGCAGTTACCTTTATTCTTAAGTCGCGTCTACACTTGCAACAGAAACTCAACGTAACGTCGTCGCGTAACTTCATTATGTCAGTGTGGACGCTGTGATGTTCGCGTTGAGGTTACAGGGTACCGTCCACTCCGACGTTACGAAGTTCTGTCACAAGTGTGGGCGCTACTTTACGTGCAACGCTTTTAATATGTGCTGCTTTTAATTTTAATTGGGGTCCCATCAGTGCCTTCTGTGACCGAAAAAATTGTATGGGAACAGTGAATTAGGTAATTGTTTCCTCTGTTTCTTGCTGAACCTGTGTATGAAACCCGGAAGATAAAATCACAGGATGTAACCAACGTAAAAGAAACGTTACGAATTCTGAGAGACTTAAGTCGTTAAATAACGGTCTCCAGGCTGCAACGAGCGTGAATTATGAACTAATTAAAGATTTAGAATGGAATGTTTATGGTAGGATTGTTACACTGCATTAAGAGACATATAAATTGTTGAATATATTTATTTTGAGTGATAGATAGCCCATATTCCGTTGTATGACCTTTATGTTCCAGTCTCAATTCAAAAAACTGGGCCTTTTCCTGTTATCTGCGATCAGCTGGCAATGTTCAGCCGTTGCGGTGATGTGCATCAGTAAGAACACAGTTGTAGAAGTTTTGTGTTCGTATACGAACTTCCTACAGTCAGCACCCGCCAAGGCGTTGTGTTATATCGTATTGATCTTAATTACATGTACGTACATCGTCTGTGCATTCGTTTTGCAGGGAATAAAATGTTCTTCATTTATAATCATGGCGTTTTTGAAGATGGATGGCAGATAACGGTAGAGATCCCAAAAATTGGACATTTGTTGATTAACTATACACGTTAAGCATACAGGCGGAGAACTTGGGACCTCATGTCAGTGACGGGTTACAACAAACGTGGTTGTCCTATTCTTTCATAGACTTGCTGAATGCTGAATGAAATTTTTTAATTGTAAGACCTAGACGTAGATGGGAGGATAATCTCAGGCGGGATCTATGGGAGATAGGAGTTGAAGGAGTCTGGATTTTGTTGACCCAGGAGGGCTTTGGTTAATTCGGTGATGAACCTTCGGGTTCGGTAAGCCATCTAGTTAGTTGTTTTGTATGGGTGCGAAACATGGTCTCTCTCTCTCTGGGGGGAGGAACGTGGATTGCAGGTGTTTGAGGAGGATATTTGGGCCTTAGAGAGAGGACGATGGGACATGGAGAAAACTGCATAATGACGAACTTAAAAATCTGCACTCCTCCCCCAATATTGTCAGGGTGATTAAGTCGAGAAGAATGAGATGGGCGGGACATGTAGCGCGCATGGATGGTACAAGAGTTGTGCACCGAATATTGGTTTGGAAACCTGAGTGGAAGAAACCGCTGGGGAGACCTAGATGTAGATGGGAGGATAATCTCAGGCGGGATCTATGGGAGATAGGAGTTGAAGGAGACTGGATTTTGTTGGTCCGGTGGAAGGCTTTGGTTAATTCGGTGATGAACCTTCGGGTTCCCTAAGCCATTTAGTTAGTTAGTTAATTCCGTGGAGAATATACGTTAGAACTTGACAGATGCTCAGATACTTAACAAACTGTCCGTCTTTATAGAATCAGAAGGTTCACTACGGTGCTCACAAAAGTCTACCACTGATTTCTTTCCAAAGCCAGATATATCCAATCTATATCGTAGTGTCCTATTTACGTTACATGCTCTGTAGCACAACATAAACTATGTTCCTATTATACGAGCTAGCAAGGAGATTGTTCTAAAAATAAACTCGTATTCATTTATCGTACATGTGTCTGTGTTCATCATTTACGTCATAGGTCACCCTTGGAATAGTGATTACATTTGAACATCGCTGTCTTGTGATGAAGTGTAATCTGGTAGAAGTTTACCAACGTTTCAGATGACTTGCTGCTTCCAACATCACAGCGGTCCCAGCATGCAAACACCTCCGAAACGTCGGTCAATTTGTACCAGATTACACGGCGTTCATTCTTGCCTCCTTAAAAACATGAAATCAAACTGATCGTATTTGCTTTTTTAAAAAAGGAATCCAGCAAATTCTATCGATATCAGTTATAGGCCTAATAGTCTTTACCTTAATGGAATATAACATTCATGGCATCGTGCTGAAGACCATATTTCCACGCCATCTTACCAACAAGAACATTGTTATCTTTGTACCTAATGTCTCCTCCAATCATTGTTTTGCTAAATGTTACTGTATATACGTGTATAATGTTTAAAACAAAATAAGGATAATTTGAATAAAAATTTTCTTGGATATTATCCATCGTCTAGTAGATACAATATAAAACGTAAAACGACGTTTCGGAGATGGGGCTCTATCTCCGTCTACAGGTTCCTACTCAGTTGGGCCCACTGGACAGAGCTAATCCCTATCTCCGGACAAAGTAAAAAAGTGAAAGTCCCAGAATAAAAAGGCATCACCACACCATCCATCCGTTTGACGTGAAAGAATAAAATAGAAATAGTAGAAACTTAATTCGTTAAACATGAAAAAGCCAAATTAAAACAAAGACCCACATTAATAATAATAATAATAATAATAATAATAATAATAATAATGGATAATATCCAAGAAAATTTTTATTTAAATGACTCATCACCATCGTCAAGAACTTTTAAAATAAGGACAATGTTCATCTGTTACAAAAGGTAGTAATTTTCTTCACTTAGGCGTCAAATGGCTTAACCTACTAATGTTGTTCAGCAAGTCCATTAAAGTTTCAGACAAACATGTCTGTTGAAACCCGTCAGCGATATAATGTACCGACTTCGCTACCTGTGTGTCTAACGTGTTAGGCTCATTAACGAATGTCCCACTTTTAGGACATTTCCTCATATTTACCACCCAGTTTCAACAGTGCCATGATACACAAAATATGTGGAAGTAGTGCCCTCTTCAGCCTTTTTAATGTTACCAATGACTTTGCACCAGGTACCAGGAAGCCTGAGGGGAAGAGATCGCTGGGGAGACCTAGATGTAGATGGGAGGATAATCTCAGACGGGATCTATGGGAGATAGGAGTTGAAGGAGACTGGATTTTGTTGACCCAGGACAGGGTCCGGTGGAGGGCTTTGGTTAATTCGGTGATGAACCTTCGGGTTCGGTAAGCCATCTGGTTTGTTGGGTCCACTATTTGGGAAGCCTGAGGGGGAAGAGACCTCTGGGGAGACCTAGACGTAGATGGGAGGATAATCTCAGGCGGGATCTATGGTAGATAGGAGTTGAAGGAGACTGGATTCTGTTGGCCCAGGACAGGGTCCGGTGGAGGGTTTTGGTTAATTCGGTGATGAACCTTCGGGTTCCCTAAGCCATCTAGTTAGTTGTTTTGTATGGGTGCGAAACATGGTCTCTCTCTCTCTGGGGGGAGGAACGTGGATTGCAGGTGTTTGAGGAGGATATTTGGGCCTTAGAGAGAGGACGATGGGACATGGAGAAAACTGCATAATGACGAACTTAAAAATCTGCACTCCTCCCCCAATATTGTCAGGGTGATTAAGTCGAGAAGAATGAGATGGGCTGGGCATGTGGCACGCATGGATGGGACAAGAGGTGTGCACCAGGTACTGGTTGGGAAGCCTGAGGGGAAGAGACCGCTGGGGAGACCTAGATGTAGATGGGAGGATAATCTCAGACGGGATCTATGGGAGATAGGAGTTGAAGGAGACTGGATTTTGTTGGTCTGGTGGAGGGCTTTGGTTAATTCGGTGATGAACCTTCGGGTTCCGTATGCCATCTAGTTAGTTAGTTAGTTAAATGTGATCGCTGCTTCATGCACCGTGACATCTAAAGTACTTCTTGTAGCCGATAGACGCTCCAGTCATTGTATAATAATACAGACAACGAAACGTACATTTCTGACTCCACATCTAAATTCATGAGTCAATGAACCTTCGCTTGAACTTGACATATTATGCTGCTCGTTTGTTTCCGTAACATTCCTCAGGAGTAACAACATCCCTTACTATGGTCGCTCTGCACCCACATTGATGTGAACTTAGGGTCATGACAATTTACTGTGTGAAAAAAGAAAATTCTTCATAATGAGTACAGATGAAATGCATCAGTGTGGATGGAAGGCCAAGTTATCGTTGAATGTAGCCAGGGTCGTCCCTAGAACGGGCAAGGGGGATACCCGCTCTGGACCCCACTCTTGGCATTACGATATATACAATATTTGGTAGGAATCGTCTTCCTAAGCGCCGAAGAATTAAAAATACAAAATTAAGCCGAAGTTATATTTGTAAACTCGACAAGTCATTGTACAGTGTCCAGTGAATTCCTAGGCTCCAAGTGAATCATGTTTGGGAATTGATCTAAACAGATATTTGTAGAGATAGGGAGTATTTCTTGTACCTATCACGGATTTGGAATAAGAATGTGTGCAGACATCTTTAGTTAAGTCGGGTTCTTTGCTATAAATGTGTATTTATTTTTATTACGATATTACAAATATTTACAAAGTTACTGCAGTTATGAATCACAAATAATGATCACCCTCCTCTAGCGATAGCTCACACACTTAGCACTTGTCTCCGTCTCTACCACCGACTAGCTTGGTGGACCAAACAACTAATGAAAAAGCTAATCGCGGAGTCTTGCGCGCATGCTCGGCCACACAATTCCTGCGCAGGAAACACACAGCTAGAAATCACAAACGGTGTCTAGCTTATGCCAACGGGATTTTTGTCATGGCGGGAGTAATTGGCATGTTCAAATTTGGGACCACTGCTGTTGGGCGCCAAAGTTATTCTCAGTGATGCCAGCCCCTGATCGGTCGGCACAAATGCCTTCCAAGTTGTCTAACAACTTCAGCTACGCGTGGAAACTTTCAGTCGGTGTTCTGATGTGGTCGGTGAAGAATGGATTCCCAAAATCGTTGTGAATTTGCGTGTTACGAGTGTACAATGTTGCGGTAGTCAAACCGAAGATATTTAGATTGTAACGCTTGTAGTTTCCGGACATGGCTGCAAGCAGCGGGCCTCCAGATTGGACATGCACAATCCATCATAGGACGCACGAATAGCTTGTGGGGCATCCTGCTGCCACTGACGGACAGGCAGAGGGGCAAAGCACGTCCGAACTTTCGACTGTTTTCTTTTTTACCTTGCTGACGCTTGCCAACCAGGCCAATTCGAGTCTATGACAGCCGTGTCGTCCGCGTACTGTGCTAGCTTGACTTGGCGGAATGGTGCGGGTGTGTCGTTTACAAACAGACTGGACAGAAGATGGGAGACGAGTCCACCCTGGACCACACCAGGCCGCTTGCCACGAGGTGTGGATGTAGATGAATGGGAGGACATTTGCAACGTTTGGCAAAGAAGAAGTGAGGTTATGGTCAGTTTAGTTTGTAAAGGACCAAAACAATGTCGAAGCCTGTGGCCACATCCAAGAAAACCGCACCAGTTAGCCGCTTCTCATCAATTTCTTTTTTTACTCTTTGAACATAGCAGTTGCGTCGTGCAATGTCTCGACCAGAACTCGAATTGCTTGTCGCTCGTAAACTTTCCGGAGGGACTTTGTCAAGAATATCGGGAGTTTCATTGTTTGTGTAAGGAACCTTGGCTGGCGAGTTCGACCTAAATACCAAGCATAATTTTTTGTTGGCATGGTGTAATTTACTTTGAGATATCCTGCCATAAAACGGGGAATCCTCCGCTCAGGTACTCGATTAAGGGCCCTGTGACCGAAAGGTAGGCTGGTACGAACTTTATTGGTCTGGTCGTCATAACTAAAAGTAGCGGTAGATTCCAGGTGCTACAATAATGCTGTTTCGATCTTAAAATTAAATTTTTTGATCCTATGTTCATAGTACTGAATGTAACGGCATGATTTTACAACACTTTTTTTTATTACGTTGGTAAATTTTTACGTTCTGTATAGTGTTTTCGTATTACTTCGGCGTACATTCTGATAGAAAAATTCTAAAGCGATAAGTTAACATTTAAAATTGCACCAATTAAAATAGTATAGGCCTACTGTTGTTCCGTATTTATTTTCTTAATATTGTCAGCCGTCCGAGAAGTACGAGGTGCGATCGGAAAGTTTCAAGACTGTGTCAATAGAGGGCGAACCGGATGTAGTACGAGCTTTTGCCGCTAGGGGGTGCGGCCTACATTCATAGTGAATCAGTGTGCCAGCCGGCATCATCGAATTAGCATTTGTTTCTTAGTTACGGGCGTTTTGGTAGTGCATTACACCGACCCTCCTGCGATTTCGGAATGGCGTGTGCATCAAATTTTGCCAAAGACTCGCCAAAACGGCTACGGAAACCTATGAAATGCTAAAGCAAGCATTTGGGGAGTCCGCAATGGGTCGTGCACAAACTTTTGTGTGGCATTCACGTTTTAAAAATGGCCGAACCTCTGTCGATGATGACGAGCGTTCTGGACGACCACCTTCGAGCACAACGCCCGAAAATGTTACGAAGATCGACGTCGTACCATCAACGACTTGTGCGACATTGTTGGGATAGGCTATGGGACCTGTCAGCTGATTCTAAAGGAAGAACTCCACATGCGACGCATCCTGTCTGAGGACCAGAAGCAGAATCGACTTCTCGTTTGTCAGGAGCTCAAAGATCTTGCAAGAACCGACCCCAACTTCCTTTCTAAGCTCCGTGTGACTTCTTCCTCTTCCCAAAGATGAAAATTCAGCTAAAGGGAAGGAGATTTGAGACGATAGAAGAGATTCAGGCAGAATCGCAGATGGTGCTTGACAGGCTGACAAAGAAAGATTTCCAGGGATGCTTCCAGGCTTGGCAGCGACGCTGGGATCGTTGTGTTCACTCCCAGGGGAACTACTTCGAGGGTGATGGATGAATTTAATACCTGAGATAAGTGTACGGGTTTTTATACGCGCAGTCTGGAAACCTTTCGATCGCACCTCGTACAACTTACATTTTCATAATTTGTTCTCTTCACAAATATTATTATTAATAAAATCAAGGATAAGAGATGGTTGTGCATTCAGAACGCACGAGAGGTATAATATTATAAATGTTTACAAGATGCTGATGGGAAAACGTGAAGGCAAAAGACCAGCAGGGATAATTTGGTCTAGTCTGGACAATAATATTTTAAGTGACTTCCATGGAACGCAACATGAAGCTATGGACTGGATTCATCTGCATTGCCTGGATCATTTGAAACATGGTCTCTAGGGCGGAAATATTTAGTTGCGAAAATTTGTACGGATCTACCGTTTTCTGTTTCTGAAATAACGAATAGCCACTTACCAGTACCACGCCGTAATGGCGGGTTCCTGCTCATTTATGAGATCACATGTAGGCGGGAGATGCACAGATTTACCGTAATATTAAAGTCATTATTCCGCGTGCTTCAGCGTAGCAATACGGAGTCTTCCTACCCGGAAGACTTCACCTGTAAACAGTGCACAGACAATTTCCTGTCTCTTGAGAGATTTTGATCTCGGATCCCAAGCTCTTCAGATAGAGCATCGTATTACCCAGGGCTGTATGAACATTTCATAGCTCAAAAACACATCGTGGTATTATAAAAGCTCGTTTTAACACTCGCACATTGAAGATGCCTGAAGGGATAACATCCCACCAGCAGAAATAAACTCCTAGATTGAATAGTCTAGGCCTTCCGCAATGACAAGACTTCCGTCAGCGTAAACACACCCACGTCTTAGTTTTAAGGCAATGTTTACCTTCCAGCAATGCGTTTCGTACGCAGGAACGGTATAAATTAGCAAGGGACGATGTCTTGCGCTTGCGCAGGACTCCGCCCTTAGTTTCCTTTTTCTTCGTTTGTTTGGTGGGTCGCATTGGAGCCAAGGAAACCTGCTACAAGGACGGTCATGTCGCATCTTGCTTCAACATATTTCAACAATATTCTGCCGTCCTAAATTCGCGACCGCGCACATACAGAAGCATATATAGATTACGAAGCCGTGTAGTCTTGTATATGGCTACCAACGTATCGTAGGGACTTACCGCCTCCATATTCTGGATAGAAGTGAGTAAATTCCAAGTCGCTTCACGACTGACGACCAGTTAGCCCGTCTCGGTGTAGATCGCCTTTCGGGGCTCATGAACCTATTTTATGGTCGAGTTAACTGTTGCTATTCTAAGACATCGTCTGGAGTGGACGAGATAATAGGCCTGTTATATACCAATAATCGCGGTGTGTTGTTATTGTCTTTAATATACTAACGTATTAATTACATGCCTAGATTATTTTCAGCGCAAACAAGGTTTTATAGACACTCTTACATATCTTCTGTCAATCCGGGGTTTGTATAGTAGAGTAGGCCTATATTATTATTTTGGGGACACAGGGAGCATTTTGTACTGAACGAACAAAAATTCCATTTGCAAATAACATAAAATACCTCAAGTACTTCAAGAAAGATTACATGAAAAGGGAGCCCTAACGACTGAAGCGAAGGAAATCAAAAATTAAGTCTCTTCCTTATTCAGAACCAAAAGTTATTGAGCGCTGACATTAAACTAGGCTTCACCGTGTATAAAGTAATCAATAAATCCACCCGCCCCGCGTGGGGATTTGAGATATCTATCTTATATATTGGTTTATTTGTGATGCTGCCAGTAGCTCGGATTGTATAGCCCCGGATGAGAGGACTAATAAACGATAAATTGTAACAGACGTGGAAAAAGGTAGTCGTGGCCTATCACAAGGTATTATACCTACATTTGCCTGTGTGGACTGAGAATATCCGAAAATAGAATAACCGGTCTCCGGCTTAAGATTTGAAACCATAACCTACCAAATACGAAGCAGGAGTACCAACCACTCAGCAGCGATATTCAATGTGGCAACTATCGATAATATGAAATTGCAGAGACTGGGAAATATGGTTATCAGTAGGATTTGATGTTCTCACGGTGGCGAGAGTGAAGTTGGCTAACTTCTGGATTATAGCGCCGTGTAGCCTGGTAGGATTTTACCGACGTTTCAGAGGTACTTACTGCATCCATCATTAGGGCTATCGCTGATGGCTCTACAAACTAGAACACAGTCATCTCAAGGTTCTCCGCGGTTTGCATGCAGCTTCCAAAATTTCATACAATTTTATTATTTTATTACAGTTACGTAGACAGCAAGCAGAAGTCACACAAAACCATGAAACTGTAAATCTTCGGAAAGCAGGCCGAGGCGTCGACGTATCACATTCAAGAGGCTTTAAGTGGGCGGCGGTCAAGCTTAAGACCGCAACTAAGCTGATATTATAGCTGTTGCTAATTATGCAGTTCGTTACTTGCACATCGATAATTAACAACTTCTGAAAGTGTGTAAGCCATTTATTGTCTTTCTCTTATTGAAACAGTTAAATTAAACGTAAAGCTTAATCGCACATTTGTGTTCAGAAAAGAGAATTTAAGTAAGTAGGGGAAGCGATGCATTCTGACCTTGAGAGAATTCTTCAGGGTCTGAATACGACCTTCCCTCTCTTCTTTAGTGCTGTTCGTAGCATCGAGTGTTGCGGTTTACAACGGAAAGATGAAGAAGGAAGCAGTCGTCCATTATAAACGCTTTAAAGACTAGGAGGTGGTAAGCATCAGCCATGTTGCGGGATTTAACCAGACGCGATGCGGTTTCTGGGCGAGAGGAAGATGAAACGAATCAAGTCGATGACCTCAACTGAGTAAAGACCGTTCACAATAACTTGCCCCGCGATGCTTAGACGTTAACCTTTTGCAATTAAGTAACTAACCAGCTAATGAACTAGTTCCTAACCATCTTGTAATTGGAATCTAGGGTTACACTGATAATACCACAACAATAATATAACAGAGCTACATGCACAACCAATTACAACCTCGACTGCACTTCCCTTGCAATAACAGGGGGATAAGCGCGTTGTTGTGTAAGTAATATCTCTGATAAATAGGATTGTTACTGTATTTTAATATACAGAATGCGACAGAGGAACCTGATGAGTTTCAAAACGCGTTACGTTGGCAACGTCTGTGGTGGGGGTAGCGGAACCAAGGTCAGCGGCTAGCTCATCTCTCACTATTTCAGTAGCCATGGAGCAGTGTAGCGCGCAGCGATGTGCTATTGTTGTTGAAAAATTTCTAAAAAAAGTAGCGAATCCGTTACTAAAATTCACTTAAACAATTGTCAAGTTCCTCTGCCGCTCCCTGTACGACAGTTCTTTCCTTCCCAACTCATTCATAACATTTCTGTGGTTTATTGTTAGATGATACACATCACTAGTCGTTAAAGAGTTGATATAATGAAATATGACGGTAAAGCTCGTTGTCATACATTCCTCCGCCATATACGTATACTTGTGTGGTAATTCAGGACTTTTTCACGGAGGAGAAATGTGGTTGGGGAACTTGGGTTTTAAACCAATACACGTTATTTGAGTCTTCGCCATTTTTTTCAAATACTGTCTTTTATTACATCTGTGCCATCAGTTTAAAATAATGTCTTCATAAAATGTCAACACAGATGACTAAGGATTAGCATACAAACGAAACTGCTATTTAAAAGGCTGTCGATAAATTACATAACTAGTTTTTCGACAAAAGATAATTTTGTCTGAACCTAAGTTTCATCATTTTCGTTCCTACCTTTCCTTCATTTTATCATGTACTTCGTACATACTAAGCCATGAGCTAAATTACATTTCAGTGTGTAACCTCAGAACTAAAAACGGGAAACATATAGCAAAAGACAGATTATATCTTAAATATTCTTAACTGAAAATATTATGTGTTTTCACCATTCAAAAACATATTCATTGATGTGCAGTTTACTTAATGACAATGCACCAAATGTAGCATAAAATAAGACAAATATCAAGATGAAGTAAGATGAACTGGAAATGTACAGTCATTGACGTGATGAACTAGCCTAGCATTTACCATGTATACTAGGTTATGTTCTACAATATATATTTCAATGCTTACAATATTAATTAACTGGTAGAGGTAAACCTCGCTCAGCACTACAGGGACTTGTAGGGCTCGCGGAAAACTGCTCTGGCTAGATTTTAATATCTCTATTAAATGACTCGGTGACAAAGTCTGCGGTTGCATGATTCCTTGCTTAGCAGTTAAACAAGATTGAATTAAAATATTGTACTCACTTTCTACTTCTTCTAGTGCCCTCTGTATCTGAATAGCATGATCATTCAAGGCTAACATAGCAGTGTACGTATACTTTTCCCGTATCTCATCATTTTCCTGATTGATATGTTTTTTTATCTCTTTTAACCCTCTCTCTTAAATAAATTCATTCTTTTTACATCGTATAAGGTATCATTAACTGATTTCAAAGTTGACTTAACGACTACCATTTGTTCTCGTACCCAAAACTGCCACATGGGGTCACAAAGCCAATTTGTGTCCTTATATTCATCCCTGATCAGGATATTCCAATAGGCATACTCAATATCTAACAATGTGAAATACTTACTCCCTGCCATAAGAGAAAGATAACTTTTAATGTCTGGTTTCGGATATAAGGGTGTTTCTGTGACAATATTTAATCCTCTAAAATCAGTACAAAATCTATACTTAGGGGTTCCGTCTCGGCACCAGGACGACAGGAGCAGCCAAAGGTAAATGAGCAACGAGTGATTACGCCTTTCGCCAACATCTCACCCAGTTGGCGCTTCATTTCTTCCCTCGAAACGTAGGGTCCTCTATACGGATTCTTTCTACTTAATAGGACATTCCCTGTCCTAATCTCATGGCAACCTTGGTCGTTCTCATCAGCACACCACTCGGTTCCTTACAAAACAATCTAAATACCCATTAATAACTTGCAGAACCTCTATTTCTTCCTGCCTCAAATGCCCCATTTTCTCACTAAGTTTCCCTTTAATTCTTCTAACATCTGTGGGACTCCACCCACTTAACGCCTGTACTCTAGGCCCTGAAATCTCATCCTTCCCTTTGCCAAAGGACACAAATTCCCCAGTCATTCAGGTATACAGCACGGCGGGCTCTGCTACCCCCAATCTCACGTGCTTACTCAGCTCGTGTTCAATACCACAGCACACAATACTATCCAGTGTCGACAATGTTTCCCTTTATCATCATAACACTATTAGGCTGCCTCGCCTCTCCCATATCTATATTCACTTGGGCTGGATCCACCCTTCTCATTTACCTCTATAACACATCCACTCCCTCCGAGTGTAGACTTTGCTCATCACACGAGCTCCATATGCCCCTATCACTAGACCTTGAGACATTGGTGGGAGGATGACCGGGCCTAGAGTCACAACGTGGACTGAACCACGGTCGCATTTTGTTCTTTCGCCTCCGGGGTGATCAGGCCCGTCCTAGGCGCATGCCTTGCGACCAGGGCTGGTGTTGCAATAATGCGCAACAATCTGCCTCTTGCCCTGATAGTTTGAAACATGTCCTCCCTATGACTAGGGTGCTGGTCCGTAGGCCAACCTTTGCCTCCACATACCTCCTCAGTACGTCTACTCCTAGAATAACACTATCCTCTCCCTCCTATGGCGTTACTAAAGCTTCATGGGCAAAACATTCTTCCACACCTAAAACGTAATCCTCTAGGTTCCTAGGACCCTTAACTGATTACCCGTGATCCCATTTGCAACAATTCAAGTGGGTTCAACGACCTCTGCGGTGCTTACAGCTGCCTTCATAATACCTAAACTGCTCCTGGATCAATCAATACCTAATGCATATTACCCTCTCGTAGTGACCTCTCCTATTACAATCAAAACACTCAATTTTGCTCTTCCTCGGTCATATTCTTATACTTTTCTGAATTTTCCACCGTCACTACTAATCGCATAGCCTGCTAAATCGTGGCTGGCATCTAAAACTGGACCTATTGTCCCTCGACTCCTGAGTCCGTTAATATTCGCACCTTGGAGTCTGCGTTCTACCTCTGCTCTTTAATTTCGGCGGTCATTGCATACATCTTGCTTAGCATATCACTGTTAGAATTTTCCTTACCCTTCTTGTAAATTATGGTATATTAAAATTCTTCTAATTTGCATTTTAATTGCATAATTCTGGAACTTGGGTCGTTCATCTTGAATATCCATGTCAATGGCTTGTGATCTGTTACTATGGTAAACTTTCTACTCCATATGTACGGTCTAAACTGCTTACAGGCCCATACAATGGCTGTAAGTCCATTCTCAATTATTGAATAAGATCTTTCTGCCTTTGTTAACACGCGACTAGCGTAAACTACTGGCAAGTCCTTGCCGATTGTGCCCTGGCTAAGCACTCCTCCTATTCTGTCCATACTTGCGTCACAGGTCACTATAAACTCCTTTTGAAAGTCAGGATATTGTTGTATTGGTTCGTTACACAAAATGTACTTTAATGTCTCGAAAGCCTGCTATTGTTCGTTTCCCCATACATAAGGTACATTCTTACCCGTTAGCTTGTGTAGGGGTTTCGCAATTGGGCTGAAGTTTTGCACAAATTTTCTATAATAACCAGTAAAACCAAGAAAGGCTTTAAGCTGTCTTGTATTACTCGGAACTGGGAAGTTCATTACATTTCTTTTCACATGGCTTTACTCCTTCAGGTGTAATCTTGTGACCTAGATAGCAAACCTCCCTTATGAATTCACATTTGTCTGGTTGTAGGCGGTGGGAATGAACTCTTAAGTCTATCAAAAACTTCTATTAACATTTCATTGTGCTCTTCCAGTGTTGTTCCCCATATTACAATATCATCCAAATAGATTAATGCCTTGCTACCGACTAATCCACACAAAACGTTTGTCATGACACGTTGAAATGTGACGGGCGCCGAACAACTCTCGGGTCTGTACTACCCGTAACCATATGCGCATTGAACCCTGCATTTCTACTTGCTTCTGTATCGATCCCGCGTCCAGGATGTACTATTCTGTGGTTCATATCTCGGTTAGCAAACCTTGTTCCTCTAGAGAGCCCTTTAAATGCATTCAAATTACTTCCTATTACTCTGATGGCTACTTCTGGGCCCTTATTTTGTCTCTGCATTGTAAACCCTCTTTCTCTCGCTGATAAGATTGCTGAGTCTTCGTCTAATGCTGTATCTATACACGCTGACAGCATCGCGCTTTCACCTTTTGACCTGACAATTGTTTGAATCCTTTCATTCGCTGACCCTTGTACAAAACATGCCTTTGCCAAATGATTAATTAATCCCATTGCACCTGCTACCTCATCCTCTGCACAGATCCTATAAGCTGCTTCTCTTAATTCTGACTGCATCTTGTCAATCCTAGATGCTATGGACTCGTGCACACCGTTTGCTACTAAACATACGACAGCCATAACAGTCAAGTGTTCTTTTAATACCATAATTTTCCAGTAGTATTTGCTTAACTTCGTGCCAAGAGGATGAAAGATCCCTAACCAACAACTTACTCTGAGCTTCACCTGTAATTTTGGTTTTCACAAACTTTAACAGCAAACCGTGCTGTTCTGGCCTGACAAGTTCGAAAGCGGAAGATGCATTATCTATAAATTCCTTCAACTTTCGTCGATCACCATCAAAGGGTTGATTTATCAATTTTATTGCTTTGAAAACACTACAATATTGATCTACAGTGCTTCCTGCTATCTCTCCTACCTCTGCGCGAATCATGCTGAATAGATATAGTGGTCTGCTAACACCTGTAATGCACAATCAAGGTCTTATGCAACCGATCACGTAAATTTAAAAACGAAGTGGAAGGGGGGGGGTTTCTGAGCGTGGCTTGCCTTATGATGTGATGGCGTACAGCGGGGCTGTCTTGGTACTCAAAAGGGGGACTCCCGGCTGCAGCTTAGCGGAATTTGGCTGGGTCAACGGCGTCGGTCTGAGCGCGGCTGTGATTTGGCTATGTCCTTCTTGGTTTCTGCTGTGGTGCCCACCTCAGCTTCACCAGCTGGTGATCTCTTCACTCACCAGCAGCCCTCAAGGAAGCGACTCGTGCCATGCCCCGGAGGTCGCTTTAACCTCGAGCAGTGATGTCGGTCGATCCCAGTGATGTCTCGTTATCTCGCTGACTGGACACAAGGAAGACGGCAGCTGGAGCTGAAGTAACCCGACTCGCCTAGCCCCGGTTGGATTGGCCTTCCCAAATGGACCTTGTAGGATGATGGGAAATAAACTGCTGTCACTGAAGAAGATTGACTACGCTGCTGGTTTCCTGAAGATCTGTAGAAAACCTTGCAAATCCCACTTCTGACGCCAATTTTTGTCGTATCCCTGGTAGGGAATCGATGGGCCTTTGACTCCCCGCGTCATGATACGAACTGTAGATCTGCCGAGCGGATGCACTCTTATCTGGTGGCCTTGGAGCTATTGAGTAGGGCTGCATTTAAGGGTGAAAGCCCAAGAACAATCTTCAATCGACTACATAGATTCCTTTATTACTAAGATGAAGATGATGAAACAGCAATAGTAGATGTGCTAAGATGCCTGGATCCTTGACTGCCAAGACCAAATCATGAAGACCAGTGACTGTGACTGCCTCCGATAAAGTGTAAAGTGTGAAAGTGTTGTCCCACCAATACTAGTTTTTGAAGTGCATACAAAGGACCTCACATGAATTAATTACTAAAGAGTTCCCGGTTTTCGTCTGTTGACACTTCACTAATCCAATGTCTCCACACTTACAAATTCCATTACAGTCAAGCGTGGACAGACATACACCAGCAGAAGCGATGCTTTTAGCGATGGTCTGGCTTTTGCAGCAGTCACAGCAATACCAGCCATAAGGGTCCCACAGTAGAGGGCAGCATTGACATATATTGCCCAAGATCCTTATTGAAAGAATCTTCCAAGAGATTCTCAATAAGTGGTCTGGATGCGACACTTCCATTTCAAAATATAAAATTCAAAGTGATAGTCACAAAAAATTACCAACGGAAGAATATTTTAAAATATGTCGTCCTTCAGCGTTTACGGATTAGACCTCATAGACTGTTAGACTTCTATCATACTCGATACAAACACACCTTGTATTCTAAAGTTTATAAGCTGAAATGTGACATACGCGCACTTCATGCAAATAAATTTTTTGTCGTTACACATTTCCTAGAGTACATATCTGTCAGGTAGTGAGTGTTGGTCTGTGGCTGCCAAACCACATGGCGAGGTGCATTGAAAATTTACAAATCAGGAAGAATAATTAGAACGTGCGATTTTTATGGTACTGAAATTTAAAAATTGGCCATCCTCTTCAATACTGTTACTTTCTAGCCCACAGTTATTCTGTGGAGATCACATCGCTTATACCATAAATTAAACTCAAAATTTTGTGTTTAGCATTTCCAACTACTGCTTTTCAGAAACTCGGCACATACATAAAGAACTACAAATTAATACATCAAATGTATAAAATACATGAAAATTATTTTAGGTAAAATTCCAGATTAATTTTTTGTATTTCCCAATATCTATTTATGGTGGAATTTTGGATAATTTTTTTTTAGCTCAGCAGAAATACATTCACCATTCATTATAATTCTCCATGGACCTATTCTTCTAATTTAATAGATAGTAATTATAAGAGGAAAATATCTTAAACTTTTGCCGCTTAATGGTAGTACAGTATCCCACAGAGTACATTACACAGATATATCTATACATCTTCCCACAAGATACAGCTGGTTAGATTCACACATAGTTCTGCACAATAAATTACTCTTACTTAAAAAAGAAACTTTAACCCTTACACAATGCCCTCTCTTCCCCTATAGTACATCTTTCCAATAGATACATGTAATAATTGAAAATACAACTTCAACTCCAAACATTAAACTTGCAAGGCCCAAAATGGTTCTAATCGATCCAAAATATATTTCGTAAAATAAACATTCTTAACAGATATATATTAAATCTTGTCCGTCTAATCACAATAAATTCTTATTAAATATTAAAATATTACAATAATTAACATTTAAAATATTAAACGATGCTCTTTATTGAAATATTCGATTTACATTAGACCATCATTTTTCATGTTTCACGACATGTTTCAGTTCCTAAAAGAACCATCCTCAGGTGTATATAATTATATAAAGCTTCAAAACGATAAATAATTCAAATACAATTTTCATACATTATGCTAGCGTGCATTTTTATTAGATTTTTATCAGATATCAAATGATGTTCTTTTTCAGATTTTTATTCCATTTTTAATAACACACTCGATGTTGTTCTGTATATATACATCATGCTCAATGTGACTTTAGTGTGGGTGAACGTTTTGTTGTTTTTTTATATCAGTCTGTAATGTAAATAACATAAAGGTTAAATGAATATTAGTAAAATAGAAAACAAATTAATATATATTGAAGATAATTTTTGAAACATACCAGATATGGTGTAGAGGAGTTACATCTGTCTGGAAGTATTGCCGTGTTTTGACTGAACTGTGTTTGTTGTGGATTGCGGTTGTCTTGTAGGGATGGCAAGTGAAAGGAGGTTGTTGGAGGTGGAGTTAAGTATTTGAAGGGAATTGAAGATGGGATTATTGAGATAAATATTATTGTCATTCAAGCAAACATTTTGTTTGAATGCTTGTTGTATATGATATTTTTCTATCGTGTCTCTGTGTTTCTTATTGTACACTATTTTTAAGATGTCCATTGTATCTGTTATCGTGCTATATGCATGTCCAGTGTTTAGAATGTGTTTGGCATATGCTGAATTATCCTTATTATGTTTTATTGCTGCAATGTGTTCTTTATACCTATTTGTGAATGTACGTCCAGTTTGACCAATATAAGTTAATGGGCATTCTTTACATTTTAGTTTGTAAATTATATCATATTGTTGATATTGTTTCTAATATTATTCTTAAAAGAAGTTGTGAGTGATTACATTTTATTTTAATTTAATTCGCAAACTACCACCAGAGGATGTATAAGAACTTTTTTCTACTGTATTTTCTAAATCAGAAGGTCACGGACATTCACTGCCCTCACAGAAAAAATGATTTGTTAAAGGTGGATTGAAAATCGTAGTTGAGAAAGTGTTGGTGCATAAATAAGTGATGATCAGTACTTCTTGTTAGTTCAGATATTTTGTGCACATGCAACATTAACTTCACATTCTGGTGAATTATACACACACAATGTGTGTACCACTCGCATCTGCCATAATACAGTTTCTGAGTCACAAGGATGCAAACATTGAAAAACCATCTTCGACACCTGAATGTTAATTTTTAAAATGAGAGCATAACTCTTTCAAACTGCAAAACTGTTTCTGTTCGTGTATTTTGGCACCACTGATTTCTATTGATATTTAATATTATTTTTACAAGGCATTACTTTACTCACTTTATTACTGGCCTGGCTTGGGATTTGGTAAAGACAATGCTTTGGTCCATTTTTTGCTCTACTAATCATACAGTTAGAAGCACTTGGAAAAACTTCTTGAACTTTCCAAATTCTTGTTTTCATAGCCAAAGGTCATGACTATCAGAATCGCCATAATACTGAAACACAAAAAATCAGTTTAGAATTTAAAAGGAACTATACATATTGAATAATACTCTACATGAAATGCCTCAGCTGGTAGTGCATGTTAAAAAGTAATCATTTTTTCATAAGAAGTAATAATAGTTATCATCACTGGCATATAATTTATCAACACTCACACAATTAAATTTTCAGAAATTAAATAAACATGTATGTAATACCTTCTTAACTCATATCCTGTAATTATGTACTTTTAAATGTTCAAAGGGTAAGATGATTTATTACCCGGACAAGAAAAATCAAATGACAAGTATTTGCTAGCACTTGAAAACACATCATAAGACCTGAACTAGTAACAGGTAACTGTTTGGTTAGTGTGCTCACCACTGGACCCAAGGTTCACGGGTTCAAACCCAGCCAAGGTAGTTGGATTTCTAAGAGCGATAAAAATCCGTAGCACAACTTCCTTCAGAAGGGAAGTAAGGCTGGCAGTCCATCCCATGTCATAGATTTAAGTACGTAAGTAAAGCGTCCCGCTACATGCCTATGCAGGCACTTGGGGTGAGCGGAAGTATAGCTCCTATTCTTTCTTGACCTCGGCACTAGATGGGGGTAAGTGGTCAGCAGCACGCCCGGTCGTGCTTTACCCCCAGGAAAGGATCCCGGTACCCATTGGACAGGAGGATGGGTAGGCCCCAGAGCTGGTCTGGACACAGAGGCTAGAGGAAAAATCCTCTGCCCGTCAGGGATCGAACCCCGATCGCCCAGCCCGTAGCTAGTCACTATTCTGGCTGAGCTATCCCGGCTCATATGTCATAGATTTATGGCTTGTAAAAGAACCTTACGAGCAAGACCGAGACATTTCACATGCAAAATTCAGTGGTCATTTCTCTACTAGATGGCTCTAGCAGACAAATCAGGATTGAGTAGAAATTGTGCAGGCATTAGGCTTGTCACTCACTACTCAAAATGCACTTCAAGACTAAGTAACCTCTAAAAAAAGAGGCGGCCAAGACCCACAAGAAGAAGAAGTATGAGCCAACTAAAACTGTTAATTTCTGTAGAAAGTTGTTAATGAGAACTGAAGTACAATATAACCAACAAATCCAAAACCGGTGGTAGGGCCACAACACTGCTTTTGTTTTTGCAGTGTGGAGAATCTCTCTTCTCCTCTCCAGTAACAGTGTTAGTATTACTAGGGTAACTGAGTTGCCAGTGTTCACACTGGACTGTTTACACCATATTCTGTATGCCTTTCAATCACATTTACAGTATTATGACAAGTTCTGTACCTTTGGCTTTGTATACAACTATACACCATGTCACATAATTATCTTCACAACTTTAACACTTAATAACCAAATAATGAGATGAGATATCACAATGCAGTTTTTTGAATATGAAAGAGTAACTTTCAAAGTTTTTTCCCTTACTTTTATCTTACAAACGCTTGTGCAGCACCCCGTGTATCGTTGAACGTGGTAAATTTACTTGCCTGGTGTCGGTACGAATGGACTTGCTAGGGCTATGAACGAACGCCTGATGAACGCATTAAGTATCCTTCGCACTTGTGCTTGGCCGGCCAGCACCCTTTTGATGCAGGACACTGCCGGTTTCCATAAACTTCCGGTGCCAGTTATAAATTGTTGGTCTTGATGGTGGTTTTCTTCCATATGTAGTCCGGAAATTTCGTTGGACCTGTGTAGCTGATCTGGTCTCTATGAACCAGGAAACACACTGCGCCATTTCCTGTGGAGTAGCCATTTTCAGTAAGTGTGATGTCACCTGCAAGTAAACGTAAGAGAAAACTTTGAGAGTTACTCTTTCATATGCAAAAAACCGCATTGTGATATCTCATCTCATTATGTAGTTATTAAGTGTTAAAGTTGTAAAGATAATTATGGGACACAGTGTATAAAGTACCATTAAGCATTATAATTGCATCTGATACACTTCCATGGAATTGTTTCCATCAGCTATACAACAAATCCCTGGATTTTTCAGCTTTAAAATAATGTACATCAATTCAAAAATTCTTCAAACATTGACAAATGAAACTTACTTTGGTAAAAAAAAAACCCAACTGCAGTGACTTGGGGGGGGGGGGGGGGGGAAAGAGGAGTTAGTTGGGTTCTTACTTGGGATCACCAGTGTAAAAGTTTACATTGAAAATCCAGAGTTACAGAAAATTAACATACTTCTGGAAGAGGCATTCATTTGAAAATTGAAAACAATACACAGAATAAGCTGCATACAGTAACAGGATAACATTTAAAGAAGTCTGGTTTTTTGTTACAGATCCACTCATATGTTTACTGTTTGACAAGGTAGTGGTCTCTTCTTAATGAAAGTGTGTTCCGCACACTTTGAGTTACCAACACACAAGGACCAAACACTTTTGTTTGTAGGAAGGAAGTCATGTACTACACAAATACAGGTGTGTAACTAGAAACAAAATGTATCAAAATGTTTTGCATGCCTAGCAGTCACACCATAAAGCTACCATACCTGAAATGGGGCAGTTACATCATATACAAACATTTTGATGTTTCCAAAATGTTCATCATTATGAAAATGCAGTTGAAACTTAATTTTTAAATTCAAGTTCTTCCCCATAATTTTCCTCCCACCTTGACAAGTAATACAAAATTAATAATTACAAGTACGTTTAATTCTGATATCACTACTTACTTTGCCTTTAATCTTACTTTCAAGAGTGGAGACTACATTTTCTGTTGAGGTTGAGCTGGATGAACAGTAGCTTTTAGAAGGAGAGCCTTTGCCTGAACTTACCTGCAGAGAAGAAGAGAAATTTTCTATTACGAGCATCAGCTGTTTTGGCTGTGAGCTGCTGTATAGTTAACTATTCCAATGTTTGGTTCCCTACCGTGCATTAAAGCTGTAATAGGTCAACATGTGGCCAAACCCTTTGACTGCTAGGTGATGATTAATTTTCATTGTTCCTTCTGATTAATTTCAATTACTTTATTAAGAATCCTACATAATCAGCTAAATTACAGTTAATACAACATATTAATGATTCCTACTAAGCTGCCACCTAGATTTATGAAGATAAATTTGTCATAGCAATTAATAACATAAGGGTCAATCTTCTTTGTCAGCAACAACTAACTACCATGTTATAAGGCCCCAAGATTCCCAGTTGACAAGTATAGAGAGTTGTACAGCTCATGCAACACTAATAATAACTGTTGGACAACCATCATTTTGTAAAGATGAAAGTTCTGATCGAAATGCAGAATTCTCCTCACACTTCGATCCGTAATGCGCAGAGCAGCAGCATGTCTCAACGCCGAACGACGAGGGCTTCTCCCTATCGCCTGTCTAACGGCCTCGATGTTTTCCGGTGTGCGGACTGTCCTTACCCCTCCGGGCGGTTTCCTTTTCAATGCAGAACCGGTGGCTCTAAAGTTTTCTACCCACAATAATATGGTGTTTCGAGTAGGAACTCTCCCGTGTCGCCCGACATTAAAATGCAATCTAAACGCTCGTTGCATTTTAACAACTGAATCACCACTTTTAAAAAAATTCTCTATAACAAACGCACGGTGAGCTGCATTTCACTGCTCCATGAAATGCCTGCAGTTTTAACCAATCCAAAAACATCAGATTCCTCTGCCGGACCCTGTACAATACAAAACAGACATATTTGCCGATTTCCGAAACCTGAAGAATTTCAATCTTTGATAGTCATCCGATTTGCAGCCACAGGAGATGCACGAATCACAACACAATCATGTAAAAAGAGTAACACTTCGTGTTTAAAATTAAACCATAAACTTATGGCAACAAGAAATCAGAACTAATCTTCCTATTAAATTATCAGAACACAACCAAATTCCATTACCCTCTTTCAACACAACACCAACAAATGTAACCGTCCACGCTCAAATACACAGCTGCTTCCTGATTGGTTCCGTCGAGTAAGCTAGGTTCTTGCGACTGGCGACATCTGACGTGAGCGGCTTGTACCAGCTTGTACTTCGTGTCTATTTTGACGAAGTAACTAGGGATAATTAGTTCCGGATAAACGTCACTAGAGTTTGGTGCTTCCATCAAACAGATACTTTTCTCCAATATTCGTAATTTTAAGCTGGTACTTGTGCTGCAAGACAAGTACTAAGGTTGTTGTAATATGTGTGTTGACTGTGGAGCAATCTGTGCACGTGTCTTGGACTCCAGTGTGGAAGTGTATGTATCGTTGGAGATGTATGTTATACGTCAAAAGTTCTATGTAGGGTTTTTGAAGAATAAATTGCACATGTTGTTAATTGTTATACTATTGACGGTCAGAGCTGTATTGGCACGTGCATACATGGTGCATGTTACAGAAGAAACTAATTTTTGCCTTTGGGTGTGACACGCCGTGTGAGAATATAATTAATGCCAGAAGTTTCGAAGACTGTATCGGCCTCCATCATCAGGCTTCATATTCTGAGCGTCCGTTTTATTTATACATTTTTCACACGTATAGGCCATGGTGGCTTTTATCTTTGAGAGGTCATCAACGGAGTAACTGTGGGCGAAGTCAAGCGAAGAGCTGTCACCAGTCTGTGTTACTTATCCCATGTAGTCTGAGAAGCTGGTTCTCTTTCTGTTATTTTTTATGTGTCTCAGTCATTCCTGTATTTGAGTGTCCATGTAGACAAACCATATCAGTTTTTAAACTTGATTAATCCTGGCTACATATGGAAGGCAGTATTAATTGCCTTTCATGAGAAAATATTTTGTGTTGGACATAGACAATGACTGCTGTATTTTTATCAGTATCTTGCCTGTCCTAGCGGTCTTCTGTAGATTAGTAGAAGCTTCACATATGTATGATGACTTCCCAGTAGCAGTATCAAAACGCGAGCTGTGTATCATTAATACTTAAGCATGCACAGTGAAAACAAATGTCATACTCTCCACACCATACAGTTGTGTGTTCACCATAAAATTCTTTTCACACACAGTACACAAACCTTTACTTTGGCCATGAGGGTCAAGAGAGGTATATTACACAGGGAAGGGTGTAAACAACAGAGCTGGAGCATATGTAGAAATATGTCCACTTGCTCTGAGAACTTGTGAAAGAATAATAATTATAGTGATGAATTAATGATGATGATGATGTTTGTATTTAATTTCAGGTTTGAAGCAGAAATAAAAGTTTCCTTGTAAAAGCAGGAATATTAGAACATCTAATAAAACTGATCTCTGCAAGTGTACAAGATGGATAGCAAAGGCAGTGCTGAATTGTTGAACTCTGAGACAAATCACTCAAAACATGCGAGTTCTGATTCCTTGGCTTCAGATTCCAAGTCCAGCTCACTTAATTCCAAGTTAGGCCAAGAGTCAGTAAGTACTGTGATGATTAACACTCTATAGCTGAGGTTCCCAAACTTTTATACCTTGTGCCCCCCTTAAAACATTTCATAAATTTAATGCCTCCCTTCCAGAACCAGTGCAAGCAAACAGATTTGACATAAAATTTAGCTATGGTATATATATTTTTATAATTTAGTATATATTATTCAATGCATTTAATTTAAAAAAACTGTAATAAAATATATGCTTCGTACCTGGATTAGTGAGATGGATGTGGTTGCTTCTGCGAACATATCTTATCATACTGAGGTTGGAGTTTTGTAATGACCGCTCTAAGGTCATTTTCCAGGTTCATCATAGAACAGTACTTTGTTTTGATGGCTGCCACTGCTGAACTGCCTCAATCAAGCGAAGGATGTTAAAAATGTTTCTCCATATTTCATTAAAAATAGGTTTTCATACAAACAACACCCCCCCCCCCCCAGAAAACCACTCGCGCCACCCCCCGGGGGGGGGCCACACTTTGGGAACCTCTGCTCTATAGCATGTTTTTTTAGAATCAGATTTATTATTTACAAGCATCTGATTTGTTTAGCAGTTGAAGAAATTGAGTGTTTTATATGTGTTTGAACACAATCCTGATTCACTTATTACTTATTATTGTGCAAGCATATTGTTGTATGGAGTGTTGTCTTTCTTTTTTTAGTCAATCATGACCTAATTAATTCAAGACTGAACAAACCAAAGGTTTGGAGTTTAGATACAAAGTTTTATATTAATGTGGGTTTAAATGTGTGTTACAAAGAGTTGTCTTATTTTACATCTGAATTATTAATTTAATTTGAATTTTTAAATTTTGAAAATGCATAGTAATAGAATGGTGAAAAGGGTCGGTCCCCCATCTTGGGGTTTGGCACACAGGTTAACAACCTCTGACCATAAAATCTTGCATTTGAAATGTTACACAGGGCTTCAAGACTTGAACATGTGACCATGCTAATGAACCTTGAAGTTCCATAGAAGATGGGAATTTATTGACCAGCTTTTTGAAAAGGACTCTGCTCCATGGAGTTGTTAACCCTTTTCCAGCCATAATGCCATAATACACTCAATACTTTAAAACTCTGCTCTGGTCTAAATGTTTTAAGAATGCTTTTATTTGTATGCTGTAGTTAACAGTCTAAAAAACAGCAACAAGCTCAAGCAGTGTTGAAATAAACAGAAATGGTGAAGGGCTAAAATGCCTATCACAGTAAATTCCTCAAGGGATTGTATTCAGGTACACATTATCAGGAAGTGTCATACGTAGTTCATCAGTATCAACCATTGACTCATGACTTAGACAAACAAATCACATCTTTAAAAATGCAGTTTTGCTGTTTGTCTTCTCATCTATCTGTACTCACTCTGGCTGAACAAATTGGTTTAAATTTGACAGAGGACTCAGACAGAATTTAAATGCTGTTCACAAATGACTGAAGCAGTGGACTGAGGTGTAAATGTACCTGGTCATGCAGTAACATTTTAAAACTTATCAGCGATGTGTTTCATAGCTGTTGAGGGAACGCTATACTTGTCAACTGGAAATCCTGCGGCCTTATAACATGGTAGTTAGTTGTTGCTGACAAAGAAGATAGACCCTTATGTTATTAATTGCTATGTCAAATTTATCTTCATAAATCTAGGTGGCAGCTTAGTAGGAATCATTAATATGTTATATTAACTGTAATTTAGCTGATTATGTAGGATTCTTAATAAAGTAATTGAAATTAATCAGAAGGAACAATGAAAATTAATCATCACCTAGCAGTCAAGGGGATTGGCCACGTGTTGACCCATTACAGTTTTAATGTACGGTAGAGAACCAAACATTGGAAGAGTTAACTATACAGCAGCTCACAGCCAGAACAGCTGATGCTCGTAATAGAAAATTTCTCTTCTTCTCTGCAGGTAAGTTCAGGCAAAGGCTCTCCTTCTAAAAGCTACTGTTCATCCAGCTCAACCTCAACAGAAAATGTAGTCTCCACTCTTGAAAGTAAGATTAAAGGCAAAGTAAGTAGAGATATCAGAATTAAACGTACTTGTAATTATTAATTTTGTATTACTTGTCAAGGTGGGAGGAAAATTATGGGGAAGAACTTGAATTAAAAAATTAAGTTTTAACTGCATTTTCATAATGATGAACATTTTGGAAACATCAAAATGTTTGTATATGATGTGACTGCCCCATGTCCGGTATGGTAGCTTTATGGAGTGACTGCCAGGCATGCAAAACATTTTGATACATTTTGTTTCTAGTTAGGGTCATTAAACAGTACTTGCTGAGAGCCATACTTTAGTAAAAGTATACTTTATTATTACATTGAAATATATAATCGTAAAATAGTTGCATTGAAACTTATTTCCTGGTACTGTTTCTTTTTGGAAATCCACTGTAACCAGATATAGTGTCCATATCACAAAACTGTATCAAAAAAAGGCCTGTTTTAATCTTTAAAAAAGGAAGTCACTAGTCAAATTTAAGGATCAAGGTTAATCTGTATTCTGTAGGCTGTGATGTAATGGGACCGTTCATGGCTATCAGCATTATTAATTTATAACAGTCCTTGTCTAGTACTGAATCCATTCAAGATCTGAATGTAGTTTTATTTAATAAATTCCTAACAATTTTTCAGTTTGTTTCAGTAGCACATGATGCGCCTTTACTTTCTTAAACCTTATATCTTAATTGCGTCATGCTTGTGTTCTTCAATACAATAATTTTATTCACCGTCTTTACACAAGCTTATAGATTGTTAAAATCACATAAAATTATAACATTTCAACATTTGATATTGTTACATTTTAAAATGACGACATGTTTCGATGTTCATTCCATCATCGTCAGGTCTATCAATCAAAATTAAAAACTGTTGCATCTGCTGCTCTGAGTTGCAGTCTACCGTTCCGTAATATCGGACACGCACCTCACACACAACCCGATTTAAGGCATCCAGGCGCAGCCTTCAAAATTAAATGGAAGAAGCCTGGAGGTTAAACAAATAAAATCTAACGGGTAGAACAAAATCAGTATACGCAGAGCAGCAGATGCAACAGTTTTTAATTTTGATTGATAGACCTGACGATGATGGAATGAACATCGAAACATGTCGTCATTTTAAAATGTAACAATATCAAATGTTGAAATGTTATAATTTTATGTGATTTTAACAATCTATAAGCTTGTGTAAAGACGGTGAATAAAATTATTGTATTTCTTAAACCTGTATCATCATCCTTATTCTTTTTCTGAAGCACAGTTGTTAGGCATTGTTCCTTCTGATCATTGTTATTTTATATTCTGATCATGACCAATTAACGGACTATTCCACAAAGATTTTAGAAGTGTGAAGCACTTGTACTTGGTTAATTTAATCTTGTAATTTCAGAATCTGGTCATATATTTTCCATTGTCCAATACTAAATAATATCAATAAAATCCACGACATCTCTGAAATGTCATGAATTTTATTGATTTTATTTAGTATTGAAGGATGGATAATATCCAGTAAACTGTTTACTTCAACAATGCACCATCATCACAAACTTTTAGAATTGAGCTGGTTGCATGTGTTGGAAATCACACAGTTGTTTTAAATTGTAGGATTATTAAAGCTATAATAAATTCAGTATACTGTGATAACATGAGGTGAAGCAATTTAAGTTCTGCAAATATTGAGTATTGAAACACTGACACCTATGTGTGCATATGTCGTCACCTTAATAGGAACTGGTGAACAAAGTATGAAAAGTATGATGTAGAACAGACCTGCACAACTTGAAATTACGTGCGGGTTAAAATGTAAATGATGGAAATGCTTTGGGCCGCATTCTTGTATGTCATGTATGATAATTACATTAGTTAAAAATATGTGAACATAATGCATTAATTATGTTCAATAAATACATTTATGTGTTATATTAATTATGGTGTTAACTCAATTTAAATATACCAGTGCATTATTTTAATATTTCAATTTGTAAGAGTGCAAATTCAGTAATTAACAAGTTGTTATTAATTCTTTGGTTATTAGAAAGTACAACTTTTATGATAGGACTGGTAACTTTCAAGAATGTAGGTAAGAAAATAAAGAATATCAGGTTTTATTATAATTGATTAATTTTGAAAGAAATGGTGACCGACAAGCTTGTTGTCTGTCACATGACATCAGTGGTTTGAAACTTCTACAGATCATTAGATAGGCCTACCCGTAGCTATGTCAGAAGATTACTAGTTTACAGTTTGAACAGTATTACCTCAGAACGTACTGTGGTGGCCACTACTGTGGGTATTAATGCTATGACATTTAAAGGAAAGCACTATCAGAAATAAAATTTGTATCATTACAATTTTGTTTACTTTTAATTATCTAATCCATAAGTATCTCATAATTATGATGCAGGGTCTTCCTTGTAAAAGTGATAAGTTACCCAGCTGGCCAATGAATCCAATGATTTTAATGAACCAAAAATTCATTAATATGATTACTAAAACCTGCCATTGAACCCTGTCCTAAGCCAATTCCTTTTCTTGTTTTTTTGTATGGTTTTCTTTCTTTTGTCAGTTTTACTCAGTTACTGGACTGACTACCACAGTTTGTCTTATGAAAGAGAAGAAAGATAGTAAAACTCTCGAAATGTATATGAACTTTCATCTGTTATTAGTCTAAAATATTAAAGAATTTGAATTGACAAAGCAGTTTCCACATGTCATCTTATAAGAGTGAAACACTGACAATAATGAAAAGTGATAAGAGCATGTTTCACAAGACAGATAAGTATTTTTCCAAACATAAAATGGATTAAGAAATTATGTCATAATTAACATTAATGTTGTGCCCCTGATAATTACAAATTTCACAATATTAGTGTTATGGAAGGAGTTTGAATCAACATGTCATAGGGTGAGTCACCATAGGTTGAAGTGAGCTGCAGTAGCTCCATGTGTAAACTGACTGGCTATTAGCTGGACAAGCAAGGTTATGTTCATGGCAGGGGACAAAATATTTTCTCTTTACTACCATGCCCAGTATGGCCCTGTGGGAAGTTGACTTTCCTGTCCCATTGTATCAGGCCTGAAGCAACTAGGTGAGTGTGAAGCTGACCTCTTATCTCCATCACGTGCTGAGGTGTATGGTTATGCAATGGAACAACTTTACCTCGTTGGTTCAAAAATAAGACACAAAGACTGCTTGAAAGAAAGAAATAACCTGTGTTTTATAATATGTGTATTATTTGTACTGGTCATAATGCCTGGAAGTTTGATAATGATTTAATCATTATCAGTGTAATATTATTAACATATGCTAAACTCCTTAGAAAAATTACAGGACTTGAAGTATTCTTACATAACATGGTTGTTTCCTGGATTTGAGATAGTGCAATTAAACTTCTGTACTTCAGAAAGTTCATCACTGAAAACACTATATTGGTAATAGAAGTACAGAAATTAAATTAAATTCGTGGCGTAACAGCTCCAGAGAGCCAAAGCCGACTAGCTTGACTGCTGGCCTCACGTTCACATGCCTAAGCAGAGGTGAACGATCATCCAACCAGATATAGGGTGACGTGTGGTCAGCACGACGAACCCCCAGCCATTGCTAGCTTTCCTGACTGGATTATGCTACTCATTGTAGCTCCCCAATTTCCTCATGATGCTGGGTTGGCACCGGTCCCATACACTGGTCGAAAGCTCATGAGAAAATTTCTTCTCCACCAATACTCGAACCAGCGCGCATTCCGTATCGCCGGTCCGAAGCATGATGCCTCAGACCGCGCGGCTACGGCGCGGGACAATACAGATTGTGATAATATGGAAGCAGCAAGTAGACATGTTATATTGATGCTCGTGTAACACTATTTCCATGTTATAATCAGTAAGGCAACAAGGGAATCCTGCAGCATACTTATACTAAATTTTGTTGAAGGCTTAAGGAAGTTGTTTCTGTATTTTTTTTAGGGAATTTTGCAGGATGTAATAAAATGAAATGTTCAAGGGTTCAGGTATAATTAAAACCTGTAGCAATGTGTAATTCATTGATGAAGTTGTTTATGCAGTTCAGAAGTTAACATCACAACAAACCTAATGAAATATGCTTTAATTTTCATGATTTATTTGGTTTCTGGCATTTCCATGCATGAAGCATTTGAAGTGATTATCCATTTTAATTCTGAATATTTAATGACAGTGTTTATGGAGAAACTTAAGAACAGAATTAATATGTCTGTATATAGTACTTGAGATGGAAAGTCATAATCCATATTTCCAAAGTAAGCCCTTACAAGCCAACCTGCCAGTGCTTGACAGTAAATATCTTTGTCAAAATCATTCTGTATTGTGGACAGTGAACCAGAGATGGTTTTCCACTCTAGACCTTATAAAAGTGTTCTTATTTTTGGAAATATAGATTCTCACATTTGTGGGCTGAAGTGTGATGTTGAATCTAATTTGTATTACATTATCCTGTTATCCACAAATAGTATAAACTAGCTTCTTTGTTATTATGTAAGCCATTAGGCACTGCTCTGAAACCTCAAATCCTATATTAGGTACTGATTCTTAAAGTTACTGTTTTTTTCAGACAAATTTGTCTGAATCTGTTCCACCATCTCGGCCTGATGACCCGCCCCTCCTTCCTGGGGAGAAAGTTCAAGGAGTGGCACGAGAAGTCACATATTTGTGTCCATACAGTGGTCCTGCTAGGGGTGTATTGTCAGTAACAAACTACAAGCTTCATTTCCGCAGTATGGACAGGGACACTCCATATGTTGTTGATGTGCCTCTTGGTGTCGTAAGTAGTATTTCTTATCAGTCAGTGTACTTGTGAATTTGGTAAATGGGCCCTTCCACATATACCTTGATGTTTTAAGGCTTTTGGGTTTATCAAAATCAGATCTGGATTTTTGTACCCAGTTCAAACACTTTCCATTCCCACAGCATACATTTTGGGCATGATGTCAATACAAGGCTTCCAACTGTGTTCAGAGCCTTTATTAAGCCATAGATCACTTTCTTCTGTCAGGTGTAAATGTTGCTGTTATCCTGTTGCTGATAGTAGTAGAATCTTTCTCATGATTCCTTTCACTTCACTGTTCTTTATCTTGGCAGGAAGACAGAAGTCAAATATTTATCATCTCTGTTTACCATACATCCCTCAAAAAAATTTTCATTACCTCTTTTTCTTATCCACATGTTTCTCTCCTATTGAATAGGAACCCGCCGTCAGTCTTCACTGTCAAATACAACTTCAGCTATTGCCCGTTCTATATAAGGTTTCCAAAAGAGCCCAACCATTACATATTTATTCAGAAGATGGCAACTACAATGTTTCTTGAAACATTGGATAATTCTCAACATTCAACGCAGCTCAACTCTGAAAGTTGAAGTTGTACATTGAACTCTAGTCACAAAAACCAAAGGAAAAAAAATATTGAATTTTTTGTAGATTGAAAGAGGTTTTTTAATAAATATTGTATAACTGTTGAGAAAATTAGCTACTTTTGATAAACTGATAAAACATCCTTTTTCTGGTCAAAATAATAGAGCCTAAGAGAAAAATACACTTTTTACAGATTTGTGAAGTTTGTTAACTATTGAGAGTAAGAACACCTATAAAGATTAAAGTACATTAAGTATGTTTCTTTCCATTCATGTTGATAACATTGGTTGTAGATAGCATGGTTGCAGTTCTTACCATTGCTCATTTTAGAATAGTGTCCATTTACAGTAACTGCTTGAGGACTTAATGTTTACCCAATAAATTTCAGTTTTCTTTTAGTTTAGTCATGTTTATCAGTATTTCATATTTCATAAAATGGGGGATCTAAGTGTTTGGTTTTCATTTTAGGTTAGTCGAATTGAGAAAGTTGGTGGAGCATCAAGTAGAGGTGAGAACTCATATGGTATAGAAGTCTTCTGCAAAGATATGCGCAACCTTAGATTTGCACATAAACAGGTATGAATTCCACGTATTAAATGGGATTTCTAATTTTTGTCATATCTTTTAGATAGACTGAAATCTTCACAGTTAACTTAATGAATGTGTATACATAATAAAGGCATGGTTTGACTAAGAGTGTGCCACTGATAAGGACTTAACAGTAGGTGCCATGGTCACTGAAATCTAAATCATATAGTTTCAGAACTTAAACTAATTTGAAGTACAGTATTATGTTCTTCTTTTAGAACTAAAAAAAAATCTTCATTTGCCACAAATTATAATTATAATAATGAAGTCCATGAACTTGAATTGAAACTATTTGATCATATTATGGTGCTTTATCTTATAAATTACTTTGAACACGTACACTCATAAATAATTGCTAACATTTTCATTATTATAAAAGGACATGGTTGAAATATTTTCTTACATTTACGACATTGGGGATATATCTTAGAAATGCTTATTTTTATGTATGTGGTCAGTATGGACAAATTATGGGAATCTTTGCATTATAGATGATGCCCTCTCACGTTTCCATCCCTTGGTGGTAGATGAGCAGTTTTGACTGAAGATTAACATTACTTTTGTGTGTGTTGGTGTTCTTCAAAATATAATTACATGTTATTTGTGAAGGTACAGAATGTCATTTTGCAAAAGTTATTTTGTGTTGCAGTAGAAAGACTTGCATTAAATACTGCAATTAATATACATTTGAAACACTGACTGTAGCTGAATGTGGCAATGAAAAGATCAAGCCACATTTTTGAAGCAGGAAGTATGTTAAATAGTAAAAATAACCATGCCTTGGAACTGTAAACAATTTTGTGTATACATAAAAAATTGACTCCATTTTAGCATTATGTGGAAGATGAATAAAGTAAAGTGTTCTTATTACTGTATGATTTCTTGTTTCTTTACAGGAAAATCATTCCCGGAGGAACGTGTTTGAGAAACTGCAGCAGTATGCATTTCCTCTTTCCCACAAGTTACCTTTGTTTGCATTTGAGTACAGTGAGACATTGCCAGAGAATGGCTGGACAGTCCACGAGCCAATTGCTGAACTTAAGAGAATGGTAAATGTGTACATATGTTGACGACAAAGGAAGGGAATATTATTCACCTTCTAAATATCGTATGTATGGGTGTTTGAAAAACCCCAAATTAGATTTGCTTGTGAATATTAAACAGTGATGTGAATGAGAAATGTTTTCAGAATGTGGTCTTATATTGTGTTATTCAGTATGTCACACCTCACATTTTGACATATCCACCTGCATTTCTAACACATTTATTCAGTCTAACTTCAACATTGCCCAGTGGTGTGTGTATTAGACACAAATGAAACTTTAGACAAAGTATTTGATCATATATCAGAATCAGAATATAAAGATAGCTAATGAATCATAGGAACATGTGACAAAATTCAAATACATGGGGATGACACTAAGAAGTCAGAATGACATTCATGACGAAATCAAGAGCAGATTAAATTCAGGGAATGCTTGCTATCATTCAGTTCAAAATATTTTGTCTTCCCGTCTCATGTTAAAAACTAAAGCTTAAAATACACCACAGTATTATTTTGCCAGTTGTGCTGTATGGGTGCGAAACTTGGTCTCTCACTTTGAGGGAAGAACATCGACTGAGGTGTTTGAGAAAGGAGTGTTGAAGATATTTGAACCTAAAAGGGAGGGAGACAGATCTTGGAGAAAATTGCATAATGATGATCTGTACAGCCTGTACTCCTCACCAGATACTGTCAGGATGATTAAATCGAGAATGATGAGTTGGGTGGGACATGCAGCACGCATGGGGGAGGGGAGGCCCAAAGGAAGGAGACTACTAGGAAGACCTAGGTGTAGGTGGGAGGATAACATCAAGATGGACGTTAGGGAGATAGGAATCAATGGAGTGAACTGGATGCAGCTAGCTCAGGATAGAGTCTGGTGGTGAGATTTTGTGAACATGGTAACGAACATTCGGGTTCCATAAAGAAAGTGGGCTATTCTTTGACAAGCCACATATATTGACTTTTCAAAGAATTTCCTTCGCCATAGAGTGAGTGAGGTTATATTTGACAGATTCCTTTAACTTGTATCAAAGGATTACGAAGCTGGCATCTATAGACAGATTGGCTGGTATTAGTTTTTGTGTCTACAGGAACATTATCGCTACTGTTATTACTGCAGATGCAGGTCTTTGGGATGTAGTCATAATTTTTATTATATAATTTATGCTTTTGTCTCTTGGAGCAAAGAATGTCTTACTGACTTATATGGTCTTACTCTGTTGTACTTAGTGGTCTGTTGATCTTGATTAGCCCTCTGTAATGGACTCAACTTAATTGGTACTTTTCACTCAACGATGGGAGCAGATCCAGTTACCAACATGAAATGTAGGATGTTGGATAAAGTTAAACTATCACTTCTGACTGTAGTACACTGTCATCAGTGCTTTCAGGATTGTTCTGTAATAAAAGTAGTTGAATATGTGTATAATATTTCAGATTAGTAATAAGTTGCAAGATACTTCAAACTGTAATTTAAGTGCATCAGTTTTTACGCAGATTCTACACAGTTGTATGATATGTAGTGATATGGCCTGTCTTCCAACCATCTCTTCAGAGTTCTTCCATTTCAGGGAGTTCCAAATGATATGTGGAAGATTTCAAAAATCAATGAGAATTATGAGATATGCGATAGCTACCCTACAGTGTTGGCAGTTCCAGCTCAGGCCACAGATGATGACCTGAGAGCTGTTGCAGCATTTAGGAGTCGAGGTCGCATTCCAGTATTATCATGGATCCATCCAGAGAGTCAGGCCACCATCTCCCGTTGCTCACAACCATTAGTGGGTGTCAGTGGAAAGCGTAGCAGAGAGGATGAGCGATACATTCAACTCATCATGGATGCTAATGCTCAGTCACATAAAATGTTTATTATGGATGCAAGGCCAAGGTAAAATTATAATAATGAATTGAAACCTTTATAATTTATCCTAAAAATCACTCACTGAAGTCTGACTACTGTAAAATATTTTAAGTCGCACTATTTCTTAACCCTTTGCGGTCCATTTTAAATACCACTAAGGCTCTCTGCTGGTCTATTTAAATGCCACTAAGCTGTATAAATTGAACTACTATTATGAACTGTTTTGATTTTCTTTTTAACTTGCATTAAACGGAAGACATTTTGCTAAATATGGTGAAAATAGGTTTTGAGAGGTTCACAGTTCCTTTTGTTTGAATACTGACTGTGTGAAATATTTTTCATGGACTCAACCACTGTTGCTAGTGAGATGTGTATTAAGTGTTGCCTTTCTGCTTCCTGTTGTTCGGTAGAGAATAAAGCAAGTCCAAGTCAGTAGATATGTCTTTGGTGACGTCTAAACATCTCTTATTGCATGCAGATATATGATGTATAAGCATTGGATTTCTGATTCTCAGAGCTATGCTTCCTTTTGTGCTAATTGTGTTTGAAAGTTCAAGACCAAATTCAACACCAGGAAAGTGAAACAGAATGTGAAGTTTAAACGATGAAGTCACTACACATAAAGAATGCTTGATAAGAAGACGTATGAATACGCATTTGTCATTGGTGGATTAATCTATGCGTCAAAAATAATTTAAAAAAATATAATTTCCTACTAGGAAGATAAGACATTTGTTTCATAACTTTATCAGCTATAAAATACTTCTATTCTAAGTAAATATGACAGCTACACACCCGATGGTGTTCCTTCACTATATGATGCATGGCAGAACACTTGGTGTGGAGTCCTGGCTTCTTTGGACACGTGTCGGAATAAGACGACTTTTCTCTCCTGCCTCCTTTCACTATTACAAGGTTCACAAAGTCTTACCAGGAAAACTAGGAGAGAACTATTACAAAGAATAAGGCTTGAATCTTATGCTGACACTGTTTGCCAGCCTCAGTTTGACTCCAGATCACGTAAGAAATTCGAAAAATACGTCCGACATCGGACTGGAACTCGGATATTTAAATGTCGGACTCAGTCCGACAGAGACCGCAAAGGGTTAAGTGATAGATGTGTCCAGAATTTCTGTTATGTGTAAGGTGAAACTTTGAGGGTGAACAAAATGTGTCATCAACCTTTCATTTCTGTGTATTTAAAATGTTCTTTCTTGTTACACAAAAGTAATCCAAAGCATTTCTTTCTTTTTTTTCTCAGTGCAAATGCAATAGCAAACAAGGCCAAGGGTGGTGGCTATGAGTCAGAAGATGCTTATCAGAATGCTGAACTTGTGTTTCTAGATATTCATAATATTCATGTTATGAGAGAGAGTCTCAGGAAGTTGAAAGGTTAGTGTGAGTTATATTTATATCTTTCAAGTATGTATTCACACAGTTTTGTTAGTAAGCTCCATTATCTACCAGACAGCACAGTGCTGTGCCCCAGAGATAGCCATCTTCATCTGCCTCCACGAAAACTTTAAATCTCATAAGTTTTTTTTTAACAATTTTATACTTCTAAGTATAGGGGGTCACAGCAGGAGTGTTAAATGTTGCGGTCCCGATTCAACCCATGTACTGATGGGTTGTGAATCCTACTAACCACCAATGCACACCATGTTGAATGGTGTGTACTGGACACGAAAAAAAAACTTCTAAGTATGTACCAACTGAAGAGTTGAACACTTTTATACATAAGGTCTTGAAAGAATATATGTTTATTTACATTATAGATTTTTCCAGTGTGGAAGATGTAAAGGCGAACATAAAATTTTAAATAATGTCAGATGTAATTTAAACTGTTCCAGTATTTACATTTGAGGTTTTCTCTCCGCATTAATTATTTTATTTCTTTCAGAGTTGTGCTTTCCAAGTATAGAAGAGTCTCGTTGGCTTTCTGGAGTTGAATCTACCTATTGGTTAAAACACATCAAATGCATTTTAGCTGGAGCTGTTCGTATTGTAGACAAAGTAGAGAATCACAAAACCTCTGTTTTGGTCCATTGTTCAGATGGTTGGGACCGCACAGCTCAGGTGGGTCACATTACCATTAGACAAAGCAGTGTCATGCTTATAAGCATTCTTTATTTTCTTTGTCAGGAAACATTAGGTATAAGGCAAAGGTTGATTAAAATAAAATAGAACATTTCATTGTTTGTTATAGTAGAAGTACAGGTATTACAGTGAAAAATGAAGTTATGAATTTCTTACAATATGGTACAACAAATTATCAATTATTTCTGGATCCTTCATTGATATTGCAGATTATTTTGCAGCAAAAAAGAAAAGAAGGAAAGAGAAATTATAAGAAGTAACACAGTCAAGTTCGGAATCCACAGGTTACCCAAAAAGTGGGCAAAATATATTGCATAGCTACAACAATATGCTAGAAAACTGAGCATAGTTTGTGTTATGTGTGAAGCCTGTAGACAGCAGAAAAATAAAAGTCCAGGTTGAATTTGAACCACCGTTTAAACTATCCTATAGCATGAATGTGTAATTTTGGGTACATTTTTTTTTATAAATTTTGCTTGTTATTTCTGCTATACTGTGAAAATACAGTAAGGTATAACAACTCTAGGTTCAGGTGGTACACAGCTCAGTGCATTCATACAGGCTATACCAACTATAAAGAATTCACATCTATCAAAGTAAAAATATTTGGTAGTCTAAATTTTTACATTTTATTACTCTTAATTAAAGAAAAATAAGAAAATGGCTTTATTTAAGTTCTTAAAAGACAGATCTAGTTATACTTCCAGTGTTTGAAATATGAGTATGTTAGTATATATTCTTTCAGAGTTATATTTATTTTGTATTTTATTTGAAGGCAGTATTTTTTTCTGTAGCTTACAGCTTTGGCAATGCTTATGCTAGATCCATATTACCGCACAATAAAAGGCTTTGAGGTACTCATCGAGAAGGAGTGGCTTGGTTTTGGACACAAGTTTCAACATGTAAGTAATTGAAACTGTAAACATGCTTTGTTATTAAATGTCAGAATTTAAATTTTTGTGCCATCTGTACTGATTGTCATTTTCATTTGTAGCGGATTGGGCATGGTGATGATCACCATTCTGATGCAGACAGATCACCAGTATTTCTTCAGTTTATTGACTGTGTGTATCAGATTACAACACAGTTTCCCAATGCTTTTGAGTTCAATGACCATTTTCTAATTACCATACTAGACCATCTGTACTCCTGTCGTTTTGGAACATTTTTGTTTAACAGGTAATGTATTATTACAGGTTCATGTTACGTACAGTGCCTGCCACCAAAGTTAATCACTTAAGTTTGAAATTGGGAGTGACGTAAGTGTACAGTTGACATAATTTCAGTTGTGATAATTTTCATGTGTTTATCCATGTGTGGTTTTTTCTCTGCTTTCCATTAATTACAATTATTTATGCCAGATAATTATTAAGTAAAGACACCAACATGTCTGCCTGATTTGAAGATGAACATGAATTAATGTTAGTGACATTTCTGACATAAGTAGTTTCCACAGTGAAACAAATGTATCCGTATTTGATAGTAAACAAGTAGGTAGGATAGGATAGGATACTAGCATTGATTGCAAAGGTCAAGTGTCCATGTTTGAGTTATGGTAACAGCATGTTTAATGCATTTGTTATATTTATTTAAATTGTTGAAGTTGTGCAGTTGTATATTCAACTATGTTCCAGCAATTCCATATGGAAGTTATAACCAAGAGTGATTGGAAATGGATACTAAAATTGTGGACTGGGTTGTTCTAAAGAGAATGTGTAGTAATTGTTCATCTGTAAAGTAGTATGTATATCCTGTTCAGTAACTTTTATTAATGAGCAAAAAGTAATTGTCAGTATTATCCACATTATCAACATTATTTGTGCTGTATTGGTGAAGCTAGAAGTGCAAACAAAGCAGGTATTTTACTTTTACATGATTTTTGTTCAGTGGCTTTGTGATTTAAAGGTTCCAGTTTCAAATATATTTTATTTTCAAGAAACGCATATCATGCTTCATAAGCATACTAATCATGCAGAATATGAATTGTAGGCCTACATAACTAGAGAGTATCAGTGGTCCGAAACAAGTGCTGAATATGTCTAATTCTTTGATGGCTTCATTGCAGGAAATGTTTGTTCACAAATGTAGGTACTCCTGAAAAGAGTGATAAACTGGAAATCTAAATTTCATAGATCTGGAAATTTTTACTTGTCAAGGTTGTGGTAAAAAGAGTCCACTAATCCTGATTCTCTGTGTTTATTTCTGTACTAGGTGGAGTACTGTAGCTCGGTAGTTTGTAATTACAGATCATAAAGCAGTTGTTCAGGGTTACATGAGAATGGATCCTTGATTAACCCACACTAGACACTGACCTTACTTTCCTCTCTCAACAGTTTCATGTCGTTTGAATGTCTCTTCCCGATATAAATGGGCTTCAGTAGAAATGTTTTTCATATATATATATATATATGGGAAAATGTGTGAAGTAATCATTTGAAAGGTGGAAACTGAATTTATATAGTTTCATATGAAATGATTTCATGGTGTTTGGCATATCATAAATAGGTTGAGACGCCATGAAGGTGTGGCTTGTTATGTCACACAGGGAAAATAAGTCATAAATGCAAACTTCATCCTGTAATTCAGAAATGTGTTTGTCACCCACAAGAAACTATAAGTTCACTGTATATATCCACAAAATGCTTTGGCACTACTCCCCAACTTAGCCAGTGAAACTTCATGTGGTAAATTAGAGATCGCTATATTTGGCATCAGCCTCTTGGAGCAATGCCTGGTAAGTTCTGTGCTTCAGTCCATTGTTTCATTTGTAATTCACAACAGCAACAATTGTAGACATCAGATGTTGAAATTGAATGACCTCGCTGCATAATACTTGCAGGCCATGCATTGTGTGTTGGTTCTTGAAAGGCTTGTTTTCAGGACCTGGCATATTTAGTATGTCCAGAACCCTGAACTTTATCACAGATCTTATTTGTCTCAGCATGGACTCAATGTCTTCTCCATTTAACCATCTTAAGTGGCGGTAGCCCGAGAAGAATTTATCATACTAAGTCACCGTGAAAGCTTCACATCAGGAATTGAAATGTTGCTATAGTGGTCACAATAGTTTTTGGCCGGTGGAATATTCAAAAACTACTGCGGCTGCTCTATGTCCCTACAAGTTTTCATAGCATTATAACCCAGAAGACTAACAATGACAAACTGAGATTGAATTAATTCATTGTTTTCATCTATTTCCATGACCACATTTGACATACTAATTGATGCTTGATTTATACTTTTACCCGCACAAAGTCTGCACTAATAGCCAAAATTTACTTTCATTAATTTTGTTAAGTCAGTGGAGAAATATACATGGTATGTCTTAAAGACAAAGGAATGTTATCTGCGTTTTATTCCTAAAAACTAATTCAATTCTAAAGGATTTTGACGACAGTAGTTTACAATTAAAAGACAGAGACAGAACCAGCCTCCGAAACGTCGTGATTTTAAAGAACAGACAATGGAAAAAGTCCTGACAAAGAATAATTTTAAGTCTAAAAACTCATGTTTATCATCTAGCTTAATTAATGTTATGTAATTTTAGGCACTTTGTAATGTGATAACCCTTTACTTTTGTTACTATGCAGTGACAGGGAAAGGGCTTCTGAAGGTGTGAAGCAGAAAACTGTGTCACTGTGGTCATTTATCAACTCTGATCTGGATGTGTATCGCAATCCACTGTATTGGTCTCCGGCAGCATACCAGCAGGTGCTTGTTCCAATAGCAAGTGTGAGGCACATTACACTCTGGAAGGGTCATTACTGTCGTTGGAATCCTAGCATGCGTCCACAGGTACATAAGTTTTTCACTTTATTGCTTATAGACTTTTTTCTCAAAATGAGCCCTGTAGTAATTTACATAATTTTTTTTCTCACATATTGTACTGTATGCAAATGCATGAAAAATGCAGTGTGCCAAAGAAATGTCCAGAAATATAAAATGACAGTTATAATATATATTTTGTCAACACTGATTATTTTATTAAATATAAAACACAGAAAAACTGGAGGAAATCTTATAACCAAATGATAGTCTCTTGCTGTTCTGAATATTTCTTTGAAACTTGTTCAGATTGGACCTTATGGAATGAAGAATAAAGAAGCCTTGACCAGGAAAGCTTTGTAATGAGAATATATAAACTATATTTTATAAAACTGTACTGATTAGTGAAACTTTGGCATCATTTATTTGTTTATTTTTCTTGTTACAGCTCTAATTGAATTATTTTGTTTGAGAATGTTGAAGCATATGCATGTGGTTATTACTTGGAAGATCAGAAAATTCAAACCTCACATAATACCATACTTATCCAAACACCACATCCACGTTTTTTCTAAAATTTATGCACAAAACACTAAATGTGTATTATGTTTGAGGATTGATTTGGGTAGCTTGCAAAGGGGGTTCTCAGATTTACCTTTGTAATTTTACCTTCTGTCACTTTTTTCTGTAATCATCTCTTTCATTCCCACAGGTGGTCCCCTTTTCATGCTGAACACCTATCATATCAACCCCATAATCACCATTTCTTACTCAGCTGGATTTGTCATGTCTGTTTGTGTTTACCACAACAGTTCTTATTCTTCTAGGTTTATGAATTTCTTGGTTTTAAGGCTCATTAGGTTTATTAAACTCCTGTCCTACCAGCCCATGGTGCTGTCCCATGGTTTTGGTATGGCTTCCAACTTGTGTGTCTAGAAATGAAGGTTGAGTGGTCTTCTCTTCTTGCCCATTTTGCAAGTCTACGTGTGGAGCCAAGACCATAAGTTATGTGCATCCACATGGTGCCTCAGTAGTGATCCAGGCAGCATTGACATTCCAATGATCATATAACCACTGATCTGGCTTTGTTGCTTTGATGTGTTAGTGCTGACTGAGAGCTGTGATGTAATTAGTGTCCACAAGTCCCTGAAGCTGTGTGGACCTGTCTCTGTCTGTATGGGGTGTGGTAGGCCATGGCCAGTTATTCGCATGATAGTGGAATGAAGCAGCAGCTCACCAGTGGTGTAGGACTTGCTGTTAGGTTTGAACATTTATTTGGTTTTCTCTGTGTTTACCTCTAGACCAGCATCTAATTTAGTTGTATTTTTATTATGTTTTCACCCATTAAGGAGCCTGGGTAGATCAATCAGTATAGTGTCTGACTACAGACTGAAGGACCAGGTTTTGATCCTTGGCAGGTGCAAATCATTTTTGTTCTATCCTCCATTTTATTGGGTACTGGGGGTCCTTTCCTCAAGGATATATTGTGTGTGTGATGCTGACCACTCACCTATTTAATGCTGAGGTCAAGAGTGAGTAAGATCTATGCCTTCTCTCTGCCTAAGCACCTCCGCGGTATAGTGGTAGCTTTACTTAAGTTACTTTTACCCAGTAAATTAACATTATCACCAGAAGCCCCTCACTTGCAGTGTACAACTTCAGCTTTCAAGGATGTACTGCATTGAATGTTGAAAATATCCAACATTTTGACAAACATTAAAGTTGTCATGATGTGGTATGGTTGCAGATGTTTGTAAAATGTGATTAGTTAGATTTTCTTTTTTAGGATCCAGTTTATCAGCGTACCATGGAGTTACTAGTACTGAAGGAGCAATTGGAGAAGCTAACTGAGGAGTGCAAGCGAGAGCAACAGTCAAGAGCTGCTAGAAATATGGCTACACCACCTCGTTTAGCCTCCCCAATACGTAATTAATTACAAAATAGTCATGCACTAAACCCACAGAATGTGTTCATATATAATCTGCTCAAGAACCAAACAGCATAAGTCTGAAACTAATATTTCAACAGGTATAATGTTATTGATAAATTTATTTATAAAATATTTAGGAATTAAGACAGTGCAGATGCAATAATGACATCAAGGATAAGTTTATTACCTGAATTCTTGAATCTGATATTGTGTCAGATTGATTTCCTGTAATTTATTCTGCTGACTACCATTACTGATATTGAAGTTCAACATTGAAACTTGGTAGTCTGAATCTTTGCTTTTTACCCTAGGTTTTCTAAGAATGTATTTCACTCACACTTTCATACAGTATATATGCAGATGATAATTTTTTGTAAAGGGAAAGATAACTTATGATTTCTTGATATAAATGTTTTAACATTTATATTTACAAAGTATTGCAGGTCATGGAGATGTCTTGGGATGCCTGTTGTTGGTATCTCAAAAGCAGGTGTTTTATCATTGGTGGGTTTATGATTCCCAGTTACTTGAATGTGTCTAGAAATGTTATCTTCATCATATACACCCTGTAACCATCTGTAAGACAACAGATATAATTGAAGAATAGAGCAATAGAAGTCCACCATCACAACTTTCAGTGTCAACCCCAATTTCTGCTGTTTATATTTAACAAGGTAATTTATTTAATGTTTTTTTCATTATATAGAAGTCTCTTGCAGTGCTGCTCTTCATAAGAACGTTGTACATAAAACATTGTAATGTGTATGTTTAATTCTATCCTTTGAACAGTGTAACAGTGTCACATACTCATATCTAGACATTTGTCTTTGTTGCTGTATTTATTATTTATAGAGTACTATTTGTGTCTATGAGCCGGGATAGCTCAGTCAGTATAGTGACTAGCTACAGGCTGGACGACCAGGGTTCGATCCCCGACGGGGGCAGAGGATTTTTCCTCTAGCCTCTGCGTCCATACCGGCTCTGGGGCCCACCCAGCCTCCTCTACAATGGGTACCGGGTTCCTTTCCCGGGGGTAAAGCCGGCCGGGGCGTGATGCTGACCACTCACCCCCATCTAGTGCCGGGGTCAAGGAAGAGAGGAGCTATACCTCCACTCACCCCAAACGCCTACATGGCGTATAGTGGGACAAACTTTACTTTTTTACTATTTGTGTCTATTATAATCATAAAACTGCTATTTTCACGTGTAAATGTGACATACAATTAATAAAATCTTCTTGGGCAATCAGCCCTGTCAACTGGTTACAGTAGTAAACCAACGTTTCGGGAACCAACTCTGTCCTGTCTGTTCAGAACCCTGATGATGGGGACAGAGTTGGTTCCCGAAACGTTGGTTTACTACAGTAACCAGTTGATGCGGCTGATTGCCCGAGAAGATTTTATTCATTGTACTTGCAGCAAAAGTCTCAAATCCTATAAATGTGACATAGAAAATTTCTGAATGGGAATTATGTCAAAAAAATCTTTATATGCTCATTATTTCATGTTGGTCTGCTGTTTTAAGGCTTATGCTCTTTGGATTTTGACATAATATAAAGTTTTCCTTTTTTATGTGCTGTAGTTTTACTTCGTCCCATCCTAAACAGTTGACCAGACAGAGTGAAGTATGTAAGTATGCTGTCTTAATGGTTGTATGAGGACATATTTTAGTACATATATTACATATATAAGGCTGCTATTTGTGAACGTGAACTCATGATTGGAATAATATATGTATATTATTATCAATCATGTAACAAACTGCCCAGCTGTTCCTTTGAACAGGGGTAAAAAAATAGTGTGAGTACAAGTATTTAAATGGTAATGAAACATCTGTCTGCAGAGATGTATATTGTTAATAATATAAATGTTAAATAGTTTGTCACCTTTTTAATTATTAATGCTTGAAATTAATGGTTTGTGATATGTATAAGAGCTGTAAATAACCTTTAGAATATTAGTGTCTGAAAATATCTTTTGCATATTAAATAACTTGAAACAAATAAATGTACAGCAGGTAATATTATTTTTTCACATTTCCTGTAAAAGGGATGAAACTTTTATTTGTAGAGATTTAAAAATAAAGAAAAAAATTTAAAGGATTTTACTCTGAATATTTAAATGAAGACCTTACTTGGCTCCACACTTTTGATTACACATGATTATAGTCTATCTTTGTAGTAGGGATTTGGGAAACATTTGTATGTTTGGCTGTATTTTTGAAAGACATGCGGAGATTTTAATGTGAGAGGTGAGTTTTAATTCCAACCCCTTTTAATTTGCAACTCTAATTTCTCCACAGTCTCAAATTATGCATTTTTGTATGGTAATGAATGTTCTAGATGTGTAGGTACCCGGTTTTAATCTTACTCAGGATACTGGCTTTCCTAAAGCAGGCCACATACTTCCTGCTTGTCATGTTACCAGCAAACACTGAAGTCTGAAGGTAAGATAGAACATTTATGAGAAGAGAATCACAGACATAATTGTGATGTACCATCACTGGTTCTGCTCAAGGGAAATCTTTTGTAACTTAATTATTCAGATGAAAGACCATGTGCAAGGTACAGGATTTACTTTCACATTGTTCAAGTCTCATGTGTGACCCCACAAACCTTTGTCTTACCTTTAGAGAGCATGCAGGTAAAGAAGTGTATGTGTCTATTGTGTACCACCATCATCTGTATAGACCAGAAGTTGAGGTGTCCCATTCAATTACAGTCCCACCTGGTTTTCTTTGACCTTCCAAATTGCATATTCTAAAGCACCAGAGTTAAAGTTTATTATTAAAATTTTATTTTAAACCTGTTCACTCGCAGAAGGAAAACTGTTGCATTGTAATGTTCTTACTCTGTGTCAGTAACCTTCCTCATATCCTGTTTCTCTATTACATCATTGTTTTTAAATAGTGTGTTGTTTATTTTCTGTATAATGAAAAGTTCATGAAGAGGTTATCTTATACCAGTGTCTTCTGATTTATTTCTTGGCTGAGATGCAGTCTGAGTTGGCATTATACTGTTTTTTCAGTGTATAATATATGCAGCATTCAATAAATTGCTGAATCATAAATGGGTGAAAGGCAAATGGTTTCTGTTTTTGAAACTAAAACTTAGTACAGGAGAATTATATAGTTCATTAGTGAAGTCAGTAAACACAGTTTTAGTAGTGAAATTTATTTATTTTTTATAAGTTAGATCCTTGCTAACTTAAGTTATTTATTAATGTGGCAAGTTGTCTTCGTGCTGAATGTATGAGGGTTGTGAGTGAGTGCAACAGATATTATGTAATTGACTCTATTCTATTTCTGTTGAACTGTTGTCTAAGTTAAACTTGTAAACAGTTAAGTAAAACATTTAAAAATAACTACTTCACATTTGTTTCAAAAGTTCCTTTTGGGAATGTTACACCTGTCATTCAATAATTTCCCTATTTTGATTTTCGTCCAGTGACATTTCACTGCAGTACATGGGACTCCTGGGCAAACATCCTGCATTTGTTATGTTATGTCTGTTGGTTAAAGATGAGACAGTGAATGAATTGTTTGAATCGGTGGTAGTACTGTGTTTCAGAATTTGAAATCTTGTAATGACTGGCTGTCTGAGTTTGTAAAATATCACTTATGATTTATCTTAGTTATGTAATGAAGAATTTACATAAATAAGGTGATAGGGTATACAAAATAAAATGATAAAGGCCCTAAGCAAGCAGATAAAAGAAAAAAGCTAACATGTTTCAGGGGTCACTGATTTAGTTATCTTTTACATTTTTTATATTAAGTATGTTAAACAGTAAGCAGAGGTTAGTGTAGAAACATATCAATTAAAAACGTTATGTGTTTTTTCAGTGTTCATGTTTTAGTACCTTGGTGACACATGCATTGTTAATTTTTTGTCATTGGAAAGGTTACCAGAAGGCGGAAAGAAATTTCAGAAAGTTGTAGTAGTGTAGTATGCTGTATCACTAAACATTATTAAATTAATATTTTATATTTAATTTTCTAATACAATAGTGTGTATATTAATTTGTGCTCTGAACTTGGAATGAGAGCGTCAAGGAGGGTATTTTGATAGTGGGTCAAAGGTAATCTGAGTATTTGATCTATCATAGTAACCAAATAGAAACGAAACAATTTTGTTACTGTGTTCTTCTTTATTCTGTGAAATGCAACAATCATATAAGTGACAGTAATGAATTCTTTTCTTTGTATTAAAGGATACTCGCACTGATTATTTTCTCATCTCATAATTTAATTCTGTAGTGCCTCATTAGTTTTTCCTTTGAATTTTGTTGTAGGAAATGTAGATATTTTGGAAAGTGGTGCCAAGAGAAAAAATAGTGACTCATGTTCCGACAGGCAGCAAATAAGGTAATACTTAAATTGTTATTTTGTGGTCTACGCATTAACTCTTAGTCTATTCATTTGGTTCTGACAATAGTCAGAATTATTTAGGTAATTGAGAACAGTGAACTTTTGGACACAGTAACAATTAATAGATAACTACCATACAAGTTAAAACAAAATTCATATGCATACTTATAAATAAAGCTTTATGGTAATTTCTTCACCGTATTGGTTTAGAAGATTATTATTGAATGTTATTTCACTAGAATGTGAAGAAATTTTATCTGTGGACAGGAACATCTCAAATAATTTGAAAAGACTCATGTTTACTCTCTAAAGCCAACTATCCTGTGATTTTCTGGTTTTTATTGGTTTATTCAAACAACTAATGGGGTAAAAATAAATTTATACCATTGTATTCATAATCTACATCAATTGAGAATTGACTGTCTATAAATTACAACAAAAATGCTGTTGTTAGAAGACTGTGGAAACAGGCTGTGAATTTTGTAGTCTTCTGTAGCATCATGTCTGTTAGTCTGAAAATTACATTCCTAAACTATGTACACTAATAATTCTTTTTGAGAAGCTTGTCAAATTCTTCACTTTTTTATTTTTCTTAAGTTTTGTTGCCATATTAATGAGAACTCACCTTCGTACTCTACCCTAATCAGAAAAACCCTGTCCACACCCTTATACTCATTTTGCTTGAGATATATTTTAATACTATTTTCCCATCTATGTGTAGGTCTCTCAAGTGGTCTTTGACTTTTTGCGCTAACATTTTATTTGAACATCTCCCCTACTGATACATTCTGTGTGTCCTTCCCATCTCATCATCCTAATAATAATAATAAGTTAAGAGTACAAATTATGAGGCACCTAATTTATGTTCATAGTTCTTGTAGTTCCTGTCTTGTAGATCCAGATATTCCCTTCAGCACCCTGTTTTCAAACACTCTAAAGTCTGTTTACTTCCCTTAGGGTGAGATCAAGTTTTACATCCATACAAGACAGTAGATAAATTATAGTTTTGTATATATTTTAATATTTAGATTCTTAGATAGAACTGATTAAGTAGCAAACATTTCCAAAATTTAATACTCCTGTAATTTTATAATGTAATTTTGATTTGTTGTAGTTCCCAAATGTTTGAACATTACCAGATTCCTTAACCTATAACTGGTGACTTGCCTGGAAATGTGCAATGGTTAAACATCTTTGTGTTGTCATTCAGCCATAGCACATTTTGTATTGTGTTCATATTAAATTGTATATTTACTTTCACTCTCAGCATCACTCGAACCTCCTTGCAGGTACCCAAGCACTTCTCCAAAATTGGGATCATGAGATGTAACTCACTTCAAAGTTCCTGCATGCTTACTTGTGGTGTACGTGAGAGCAGCTGAGTTAAAAATACCAGTGACGTGCTGTCTCCCATACCTCCATCAGACTAAATTTCCCAATACAAACAGCATTGAATGACTGAGGAAGGGAAGGAAGTATGAATATATATATAAACAGAAGATAAGATATTGTTTCTACTGCAGTCTCACTGACTGCCCATCACCAGTTAAGGGTTAAGATTACAAATACATTCCTTCCAGGTCAATTGTAACTCTATACTGGTTCATTGAACATCACCTGTCATCATTTTTCTGAAAGCAGTTGTTTCCTTTAACATTGTTTCTTGACTTGTGGTGTGGTACTCAATGAAGAATGTAACATCTTGCTTTTCCAGATCAGACCAGTTGATTTGGGAGGCAGTTTTACTAGGCTATGGAATGTAAGGAATTGCAGTGTAATAAGTAAACAGAGTGCAGCAGTGGAGATTCCTGATAGTGCTGATGTTGTCATTATAGGCAAGTACTTATAAAACCAACTCAAATGAGTTCCCATCAAGGTAGGTTAGTCTACATCCTAATGGAGGTATTCAAAGAGGGGTATTAAGTTTTACTTTCTGTTATCTTACCTTTTGTCATTTTCATGTTTAGCCATTCTGTTCCTGTAATAATCTCTTTCATCTTGTGCTCTTATTTACTGGCTTCTTCACACGCTGAAAACCCACTTCACTCTCTCCGTAGACAAATTTTTATTCTCATACTTCGGTTTGCCACACCGTCTTCTTCTTCCAGACTTATATTTTTGTTGGATCGTAAGGCCCAGCACATACATGAAACTGTCTCATACCAGCAAATTGTTGCTGTCCTGCAGTTTTGCTGCATCTTCCAACCTATTTATCTTTACATTGAACTCAGAAATTAAGGATGAGTGGATTCTGACTCCTCTTATTGCCTGTATATGCAAATCTAGGTGCAGTCTTGACCATAATCAGGAGTCCAGACAGCATAGACACTCAAATGGTCATGTAACTGTTCCTCTCAGTGTGCCATTTTGACATGGTATCATTGATAGAAGCTGTGATGTAATTATCCAGAAGACTCTTGAAGCCATTTAGACTTAGATTTTTGCCTGCTTCGCCATTCAGTGGTGGACCATGGGCAGTTAGTTATTCTCATGTCAGGGGTGTAAAAGTTACATCTCACCAGTGGTATAGGTCTTCCCATTTGGTTTATAACAGTGATGTCCAGAAAAGTATCCTGTCTGAAGTGTTTTGTGAGATTGGTTTATGTTGGAGGTCCCCATGTTTGCAGGCCTTGAAGATTGTGGTATAATTTCTCTCTCTTTTTTCCTCCAATGGTGCCCTTACTCTGACAGATCTGGAAAGGGGACATTTTCAAAATGGCCAGATTGCACTCTTTGCCACCCATAACATTCCAGATTTAGGATAAAAGATAAGACAACAAATGAGACTTCACACTTACTACTGTTACAGTAAATATGAGATTACCCCATTTCCTGCACATTTAACTAGACAACAAGGATGAAGCAATGTAGAAAATTACTCCATTCTGCATACAGCTAGCCCTTGGCAGTGTAGCTGGCAAAGTAAGAACTGCCTCCACTTAAAGAATGGTACACTAATACTTAAGACACTGAAAGAGAAGTGATCTAAATTTGGCCTGCACCTCAGAGCCAGATGTCTAGGTTCATATCTCAGCTTCAAAGAAAGGGCGCTTTTCTGTTAGTGGGAACTGAGGGGGCATTAACACTGGCAACATAGATTATATGAACAATGAGAAACTCCAATCTGAACTTACAAAGTAATTGGTATCCAAACTTACAGACTATTCAGAGACAAGGATGGTAAACCCCACCCCCTGTACACAGTTTTTAACTTCTGAGTGCACATATGCCCCAAACCCTATGAGGTGCTACAAGTCCCAGTAGTTCAGGCACACAGCAGTGTTGTATGTAAAATCTAATCTGCAGTTAATATGATGATAAAAGTCATGGTGAATTTCCAGATTTTGCTTGCTGCGACACCTGCATTGGTGAACATTTGTCTATTAATAACATATGTTCCATATATCTGGAGGAGAAACAGATCCAGGAACTGATAAAGGAAGGTTTGACTATTTCTGAAGCTCAGAAATGTTTTCCTGAGTGCAAGGAGACTGGATAGCAACCTTGACTGCCAGCTGCTTGATGATGTTCGTGCTCCAACTCAAGATATCCACCACTAGCCTTTAGTTTCCTATGACTACCATATGTAATCCTTCAGAGCAGGTTGAAGCCTCTGTACAAACTGTGGCTTTATCACAGACTGAGACGCAATGCAGTTTGAACCAGTTATCTTGACCTGTGAGTGGAAATGGAAACTACAAAATTGTGGGCCAGTGACCATCACTGACAGTATTGGCTGCAGTTAAATGTAAATTCAATATAAGTGAAATATAAACACAGTTCTCCTTACATGCATCACATCTGTACTAAGAGAAGAAAATTTCTGCCATATTTCTACAGTAATAAAATTTAGTATCTTACTAAATTTATGTGTTTCAGGTGGAGGCAGTCAAGGCTGCAATACCTTGTACCAATTGACCAAGCGTGGAGTTAAGGCAGTGCTTTTAGAACGAGCAAAGCTGACGTCTGGTACCACATGGCACACGGCTGGTTGTATCTGGAGGTTACGTCCAAATGATGTAGACACTATATTACTAAATGACACCAGAGATGTTCTCATGCAGCTTGAACCAGAGACAGGGATTGACCCAGGATGGATTATGAATGGTGGAATATTCATAGCTTATAATGAGGTAATGAAAGATAGAAGAGAAAACTTGATAATAGTAGGAAACTATGAATGTTTACAGTGTGCATCGAGAAAGAACAAAACATAGACCTACCGTGTAAGAGATAATTTGATTGTAGGTTGGATTAGTTTAGCTTGATAGATCTTCATCATGGATTTTAACATAACGTTTTTACTCTAAGGTAATATCAACAATTGCCATTTGTCTTGATGTTGGTTTACCAGTGCAGTGTACACAGCCATGTAAGTTACGTGTGAATTTTCATTAGTAATAAAAAGACAATTTGAATGCTATAACTTTATATCAGTAGTAATATTGAACAAAATAGCTTTTTAATTAGTGTTATTTGTTTAATAAGTATTAGCTGCTATTTTTATGTATCCATGCCAGAAAATTTCTTTTCCATCCACTTGACATGTTTATGGCTGGTTTGTGAATATTTATTGACCTCTAAACCATACATGTATTTTTATGAATTGATGTGAGTTGAGATTTGGCTTTAAAAATAACTGTTTAGGTCTGCTGGTACATGAAAGCTAGGAGGAAATTATGAAAGTTGATATTAGCATAGACTGTGAAAATCAAAATGTTTGTTGGCCAGAATGCCAAAATGTTACTTTATATATTTACACACACAGAGCCATTATTTTATTGCATATTAATGTTCTTTTTCTAGGAACGTATGAATGAATACCGTCGTCTTTCCACCATTGGAGCTAGCTTCGGTATTGAGTCACATATTCTGGATCCTGCTGAAACTCAGAAGTTGTTCCCTTTGATCAATCCTGATGTTATCATTGGTAGTTTGTATTCTCCAGGTGATGGAGTTGTTGATCCTGCAATGTTGTGCACAGCACTTACAAAAGCTGCCACCAATAGAGGCGGCAAGGTACTTCTGTTTTTATGGTTAACATGCATTCTGCTTACTTCCAGCTTTAAAGTATATACATAATGCTGGCATTAGTCCTTTCTTAAATGGTTTTTATAAACTGTCATTATGACGTGAATACATATTTGTACTCTTTGGTATTAAGTAAGCAGGTAAATTATAATTATGTTTTTTAATTTTAATATTTAGTATTCTACAGCAGATAAGTTTACCATGAATTGTAACTACATTTATAGCATGAACGTAACTAGAGAAAGCTATTATGTCTTTTCCAGAGCATTGTATGGATATGTGATATAAATATGTTAGCTTTATGGTAAAGGAAGCTGGTGGCTTTCAACAACAAATGATAGATTCATTGTGGGAAAGCTTAGTATTAAAATAACTATAATCAGCGAATAGGTGATGTATTTATTATTCACACAGGTTGTGATAGATTGTATAGTGATTTTCCAAGTTCCAGAAGATGGCTGTCTTCTAGGTCATTGCACCTTGTGTTCTGGTAGAAGTTTACTGATGTTTCAGATGTGCTTGCTGCCTCAATCATCAGGGCAGTTACCCTGATGCAGGAAACAAGCACCTCTCAAACATCTGTAAACTTCTACCAGACCACAAGGTGCAACAACCCAGAAGACAGCCATCTTCATACTCGCCACCATGAAAACCTGAAATCTCATTTTTAAGTTTCTGTATGTTGTCACTGAAGTACAGTGTATTCTGGTCTAGAACATTTTTTTAGGCTACAGTACTACACTGTAAAATATTTGTTTGTTTTGTATGTGGTGTGAACAGTGATGCTTGAAAGGATGAAGCAGGTTTTACGAACTTACATTTGGTAGGTATCCAGTTCAAATCTTGGGCTCGTTGTTATAAATCATGACTGAGGATTTTTATGGTTTTCCTCAGTCACTTTAGGTAAATGCTGGAGTAGTACCTTGAGATGGGTAATGATTGATTCCTTCAATTGATAATCATATTCCAGTCTTATTCAGTGTTATGTAACCTTTCAGGTTAGAACAGCATTCTTAAATAACCCAAGAATCAATCAATCAGTCTGTCAATCATACCATGTTTATTCCTTCTTTTCAACTCAGCCTTTATGATTGTCGCTTCTAGAAGAAATATACAACATTCAGCTACTCTCACTATGTGTCATTATGTCAGATATTTACAGGTGATAGAAAACTGTGCAGTATCCAGCATTCTGACTGAGAAAAATAACTTTGGAACATCGTACGTGTCTGGAGTTGTTACTCCTTATGGATCCATCAAGACTAATTGTGTTGTCAATTGTGGTGGTGAGTATAGTCTTTGTAAACAAATGATTGACATAATTCATGGTTTGTTACTGTATGATGATCCTTTTATTGTAAATCGAAACACGTGAATAATATGGCAGAAATCAGTGCATGTTACACAGGTTCAGATTTAGTGGTAAGATATAGAATACTAAGATACTAACAACAGAGTCTGGTGCTTTTGAATCAACATACATTGAAGGAAACTTTGGGATTTTAATGTTTAAAATGTTTACCTGTTATGACATTTGTATAAAATACAGTGATTTTTAGAAAAGGTTGGTTGAAAACTCCCATGCATCAACCAATTTATTGGACATATTTACATGTCCAGTACATAATTGATAAAAGCTAATGACTCTAACCATCTGAGGATAGTTGTTGGGTGGTTGGTATTGAAATGCAGTGGTGATTATGAACTATATTTTGGAATTAAAATATTAGTGCATACACCATTGCAGGATGTTAATAGGGCAGACAACTGAAGATATTAGAAGATGTGCTTTTACATCTGACAGTTACGTATATTAAAATCTGGCAAAGTAACAACATGAACACTCGTTAGTAAACACAAAAAGGAGACTTGCCATAACAAAGACCCAAGGTACATCTATGATAAAAGACATTGCAATATATATTGTCTACACTGTGAATTTTATCAGTGAGAAAAATTAATGTAGACTGAGGAAGGAGTGAAGAATAACTGGTGTGTTATTGGTAACAATATGTAGCAGCCTGTTTCCTACATAATTATTCTGTTGTGGTTCTATTCACTTGGTCTTCATAACCATTCACATGAAAATTTACTGTGGGTGAGAAACCTGGTGTAGTTGTGTAGTAGAGTTTGCAGTAAACTCTTGATTACCTGTATGTGGATTATCTGGTTTGCAGATTGACTTTTGTACACATATCAAACATGTGAACTAGGCTTAGACATCTTTTCACACCATACTGTCTGCTTTGGAGGAGGGGGTTGGTGTTCAGAGGGTCTGCAGAAGATATGGTCAAACAATAACTTTTTACTCTCTTTATGGTCAATATTCATAGTGGGGTGAGGAGAGGGGATAATACAGGCTTGCTTGGTCTTTCTCAAATATTAGTGTTTTACAGTCAATTCCATTGTATTGTACTGTGCATAAATTGGGTGAAAATTATTATTAACAATTGTGGATCCAAAGTGAGATAACTGAAAATGGTAAGAAAATTGTACTGACAGCAAAATAAAGCCTCAAGTTAATTAAAAAATTTAAGAACAGAGATTTGGTGACAGAAGTAGCCTAAAATGATTAGTTATGGACTGAATGATTGTATCCATGAAATGATGCTACTGGACTGACCTCAGAACTCTTGCAAAATAGCATTATATCTTGGGTCTGTGAATCTAGTAATGCTGGTTTAATCATAGAGGGAGGTTTTTCAAGATCTAGAAGAAATTTATTTGCAAGGTTCTCCTAATGAAGAAATCAGCAGGTTCAAACTTTATGATGTGGTGTGTGCTATGAGAAGTTTTGAAAACATTGATGAAAATGATGGTGAAGAATGTGCATGCATGTGATGCATGTGAAGTGGGCTTCTATCACATGATAGACAAGCATTGTCAAATTTTAAATTTTAACAAAATACTGAAATATGACACAATCTTGAAAAAGAAATCTCTGTGCAATACCACTGCTAATGACTTTTATACCACATCACAGGTTCAGAAGAAGTTTTTCTATACTTTTGTTTAATTTTTAATACCAATATGAGGTTGGGTTTGTATAAACAACAAATTTAACAGCTTTAATTTATGATCATCTGTAGATAAAATATTTTCAGCCATGAATTCTGCTTTTTGTTTATTTGTCACACTTTTTCTTTGTGAATGTGTTCCAGGTGTGTGGTCACGTGAAATAGCTGCTATGGCTGGTCTACAGCTTCCCATAGTTCCCATGAAGCATTCATATATAGTGAGTGAGAGTGTTCCAGAAGTCCGTGGGCTCCCTAATATACGGGATCATGATGCTTCTACTTATTTCCGTATTCAGGGTGAATCGATTTGCATGGGTGGCTATGAATATAACCCTATCTTACTGGATAAGGTGAGCAACAATAATCAACTCAACTCTGTTTAATTGTAATTCCAGAAATATATATGTCTAGTGATGGGCATGTTGGAACTGATTTATTCCATTAAACATGAACTGTTTGTATGACATTCATAGGAATAAATCCATGACTATGTGAATTCTTAAGGAGAGATGCAGAGTGTTTTATAAATATAGATCACTTTTGTAAATAAAATTTGAGCATGGATGCACAGAAGCCTTCTAGCGGTCAGAATATTGCAGTGTCTTGCCATTTTCACACAATGATTAAGCCTTCATAATGTGATTTTTTTTCACTGTCATGTTTTCTTACTTCTTGAGCAAGAAACATGGGAACATAATGAAAAGGTGTGTCAGCTAATCTGACATACTGATTCTTTTTAAACTTCCATATGGAGGAAAATTGATTCATCATATATTTTATTTGAAGATTCTTGGTTAAAAATTACAATGGCTAGACTCAATTTTTTTTATGATTCTCTGCGCTTAAGCATTTAAATTCCATTTCCAGAAATTTAAGTTCCCCCATATCTTAAAGGTTTTTCAAAATAGTCAATAAAGCAGCAGTTGATTGATTGCTTTTATTTAGAAAGATTGTGTCTGCAGAGAAGAACCTACACATGATATTAGCAGATATGATTGTTTGAATGATTAATAATCTTATTGCATAATTTGAAGGTGGGAATGCATCTTCTGTGACAGATTTAGAAAACTTATATCTAAATGTTGATGTCCAAAGTGCAAGAAAGAGTGTAGTTTGGAATGCTAATCTTGACCTCCAGTACCAGCAGAATAATTATTATGAAAGATGATTGTTAAAGCATGTGGGTAACCTGTAGATGAGTTTCAAATTATATTAAAATTTTCAATTAATGATACAAACATGTTCTCTGTTTTTTCCTTATTCATGTTTATAGGTACCACAGGACTTCGAATTCAGTCTCTATGAACTAGACTGGTCAGTTTTTAGCTTTAGCATGCAAGGAGCTGTGAAGCTGATGCCTATATACGAGACACTTGGAGTAAAGAGAACAGTGTGTGGACCAGAAAGCTTCACTCCTGATCATAAACCTATTCTAGGTATGGAATCCAAATGTTGCAGAACCTAGTCAATCTTAAAAATGTCCCCTCCTGGATAGTACCTTATAATACATCAAAACTGCCTTCTTCCATTTACTTTTTAATTTGAAAATCATGTTTATTCACTGCCATGAAAACTTCATATCTCACATGTTTATGTATAATGTAAGGAATAAGTAATCATAGCCCATGAAAATGTATTACATTGACTCAGGAAATTTACAACATATTTCGGATTTGGAAAAATTTTCCACAAAAACCAATGTAATTATTACATAGATTATATTACTTTATAAAAATAATCAACACTAATTTTTTTAGTGGGAGGTTATGTATGTTCTTCAAGACTTTTACACAAAACTACAGAATCTGACACATACTTGATGGGGAACCGTGGAATAACATTGAACAGTTCTGGAAAGAAAATTTATGCAAATTGAGATAAGTGACTGGAACCTTGTTTTGACCAACCATGAAACATGACTGCATATTTACATGAAACATATTGATTGAAGAGTTCTGAGACTTTTCAGAAATACTAGGAACAAAAACCTCCTGTCAGAAAGTGTAAAATAGGACAAAGAGAAAAAAAAGTCTAAACTAAGCATCAACTGTATTGGTATTCAAGGTGATGGTAAGTTTCAATTTAGTGTGCACTGATTGGAAACAACATTACATTACTTGATTATGTATATGCATGCCTGTCTCCCACTCAAAATTACATACAGTTTTATAATTAATAACTAAAACCATGGTCATGGAGTCCTGTGTGGTCCACATATGCATATGCTGTCTCTAATCTTTACATATTGCTCAGTATCTGTAACAATTGTTAGACTCTCATTGAAGACACATTCAAACAGGTGAGGATCCCAGACTGCGTGGCATGTACCATAATTGTGGCTTCAATTCATGTGGCATGATGCTTGCTGGAGGCTGTGGGATACAAATGGCTCAGTGGATTGTAAATGGCCGACCAGATCTCCATATGTTCAGTTATGACATTAGGTAACAATTGTTTACTCATTTCTTAACCACAAACAATATAATAGGAGGAATATTTTTTGTCTTATCCTACTCTCTATGTGGCAAAGTAACAATTAGTGTGACTGGGAGTAGTTTGATATCACAATGTTCTCACATCATGGACAGAAGAAATAACTCTCTTTCAATAATACACATGTTTAAATGATTTTATGAGGCCTGTGGCTGGACCTGGAATAACTGATGTCATGCCAGCTATATGTAGGTTCCTGGATTGACTTCCTTTACATATTTTACCACTTTATATATACATTGCTGTTATTCTGCTTTAATGGATCCATTGTATAAGTACTCTGTTTCTAGACGATTTGAACCAGAGCAAACTAGAAATTCTGACTGGATAAAGTCAAGAAGCCAAGAGAGTTATGCAAGAAACTATTACATTGTTTTCCCTAATGATGAACGTCTAGCTGGAAGGAATTTCAAGAAGGGTCCATTTCATCAGGTATGTTTGTAGTTTTGTATTGAGTTTTGAATCAGTTTTCTTTTCCTCAGTGAATCCTTCATAAAATGAAGTTTATGGGACCAAAATTGTTGGTTTGTTGTGCAAGAGTTGCAAGAAACATTGTTGAGATGCTGCTGACAGAAACTTGAATTCCTAACAAGATCATGGAAAACAAAGAAGGCTTATGAGATTTACATGCTCTCTATATTTTTCTTTCCTTTCTGAACTCTTGAACCAAATGACCTATTTTCTTTGAATGATGTAGGTGTCATGATGATTTTGATAGTAAAATTGCATTGGATGTTTTAGGAACTTGTTGATGCAGGTTGTATTTTTCAAGAGCGACAGGGGAGAGAGAGACCAGGTTGGTTTTCTACTGAAGGTACAGCTCCTGTACCAAGGTATGATTGGTTTGGAGCATATGGCAATGTACGAAATACTGACCATCGGTATGAAAATCAGTTGAAAAAGGACCATACCTTTGGCTTTCCAGAAAATCATAAATTGGTAAGTTTTTGAAGTATTTAACAGCATAATGAATGTCTAATGTATGACTGGTAAGAAGTCTGCCATAAGAATATATATATGTATCATTTTATTAATGTTAAGTGAAGGAGATCTGCAGTTACCATGAGCTTAACTTTTATTAACTATAGTAATAGTATGTCTGCATTATAAAATTCTCCTTCAAATATGCAATCTTTATTATCTGTAATTCTTGTTGGTGCAACTTTGCACGTGCTCTGGCTACTGTTATTCAGGATTCAGTAACAAAGAAACTGAGAAAAAAGTTATATATTTTTAGAAAGAGGAAGCTATTTACAGAGGTGGGGAAAGAAAATGAAGAAAATGGAAATGTTTAGATTTTCTAATACAATTCTGAATGATAAATTACTGTGGAAATAAAAGTGTGAGCAGTTACATAAGTGGGAGGGTGCTGAAGTTATAAACGGTTTATAAATATTAAAAATAATGATACACTGTTTTTTAACCTTTATGTTGAATTATTATTGAAGTTGATCCTATTTTTGGATGGTGGCACCATGTGGAAGTTGGCTTTTTCCAGCATTTTAGAGGATTGTACCACTCTTATTATGAGGATGATGATATAGGCAGTTTTACCCTCTGAAATGTTAGTAATGCAGCCAATTCCCATATGCTTCCAGCATCTAAAAACAGATCAACATCAATAATGATACATTTAGAGGTGCTGTATCTGTGGCAGTGTTCAAGAGAAAACCAGAATCATAAAATGCAGAATATAGTTCTTATATATTTTATGTAAAATTTAAATTATTTGGCAAGTTTAAGTTATAATCTCAATTTATATCCTTCAGTGACTAATGTTGACATAAAATGTACTCACTATCCACACACAACCTACATGAGTTGAATTTTAAAATGCATGTTAATGTACATTTTAATGTGTGATGTGATGATTTCTTTTCACTGTTTTGTGTTTCTTCAGCACTGACATATTTTCAGTCAGTGAATAAAATGGCACTTTAGGAATTAAAGTGCTGGACTTGTATGCCTACTGTCTTGGTTTCAGAACTTTCCAGATCTAACATGGAATTTTCTGCATGTACAAGTACTTTCCTTTCCTCAGCACTGATTGAGGTGTGAAACTATGTGAATGTGAGCAATAGCAGACTCTTCAAGCTATTATCTTTATCATCTTATAATTATGAGTGACCAACCTCCAACTTTTCATCATTAAACCCCTGGTACCATACACCATACTCTAAATTACATCTAGAAACCAACTCAGATTTATCTTCCACAAAATCAAATGGAGTCTGATTCATAATGGAACCCCTTCACCATTCCAAGGTGGACAGAATCATGACTTTGAGAAGACAACTGAAGGGTGTAGCCTAACAACCTTAAAACCTTCAATATAAATACAATTATAATTGGTTCTTCTGAACTGTTTTTCTTGATTGTTTAGCAAACTGTCCAGAAATAGAAATCATGTTTATCTGCAGTGAAGCGTTTTGTATATAATTACTCATAAATTATGTTTTACTGTATTTACAGATTGGAGAAGAATGCCTAGCATGTCGTGAACAGGTAGCACTTTTTGATATGTCATCGCTTGGAAAATTTTATTTGTGTGGACCCGAAGCTCAGAAAGCAGCGGACTGGCTGTTTACAGCTGACACAAATTGTTCCATTGGCCAAACATTCTATAGTTGTATGCTGAATTCTAGAGCTGGTGTGGAGGCAGATGTCACTGCCAGTGTCATTGAAACAGGATCAGGAGGACAGATAGATCCAATCTTCAAGGTTGTTTAACTAGACCTATAGCCTTTTAAAGCAGCATATGTACAAAGAAATGCCAGTTTTCAAATGTGCTGGAAAAAAAATTACAGTTACATACTTAGGATACTTAGACGGCCCATTCTTCAGTGCCATGAGCATCTGCGGGCCCCAACTTTCCTTGGCTTTGATCTATTCCACAGTTGGTAGAACTCCTTGGACGAGTGATCAGTCCATTGCAGGGCCTCTACCTGTGCACAGGACAGCACAACACTGAAAGACGCAATGCCTTGAGTTGGATTTGAACCCACAGTCCCAGTGACCAAGCAGCACAAGTCCCACGCCTCAGATCATGCGGTCACTACAGTTACATACATGTAAAATATTTCAAAGTGACTGTTTTGTGTTCAATATATGTGCATTTTGCAAATTCAGATTTCTTTATCACGTAAAATATATTCGTAGGGAATTAAACAGTTCATGAGTTGCCATCATGATATTATATAAACACAATTACCATGCAGTTACTTTTTATTTATGATAACAATTTATCTTAAAGAAAGTTGTATATGTTTTTAAATCTCTACCAGTGCAAACATTTGGGGGTCAGGTTACAACTGGCATTCTTTGTGCTCTTCTCAGAAGTTCTCATGACTGTGTCATGTTATTGTTAAAGCTGATATTAAGAACTGATATTTGGAAGTCCTTAATGGCATTTCCTTCATTCTCATACAGTCAGAATGGCACACATTCATAAATATGAGCACTGCGCAAGCATTCATTTCTCTTTAAAATTATAAGGATAAAATGGCCACAATTTACAAACTTTTCAGTTATGCGTCACCGTTGTTTGTAGGACAGAAGTGCAACAGTTTTTTTATTGAACTTACATGTGCAAAATGTTTATAGGAGACAAAAGATATGTAATGAAAAGTTTATAATTTTTAATAAGTTATGTCTTTGTGCTCTGTATGGGAAATTTGTCTCATGTGGAGGAAGAGACATAAGATTTCAAATCCTGAGATGGCTATGTAGTCAGAACATCAGCCAGCACAGTGAGATTTTAGGTTTTTACAGCAGTGAGTATTAAGATGACAGACTTTTTCAGAGGTGCTTACTGCCTCTATTATCAGGGTGATGATTAAACTGCACACAGAAAAGCAAGGGGTAGACTACAAGCAGGCTGGACCAATGGATGTCAGGATGGAGATGAGGATAAACAGCAGTGGAGCCTGTGGGAGAATAGGGGGACTGCATTCTGGCCAGGGGACAGGGGAAATGGATATAAACATAGAAGTAGATGGGGGAAAAACAATATGTGGAATGAAGATAGTAACAAGTAAGGAAGTGAAGTAGAAGGAAAGTAAGAAAATATAGAAGTAAATAGTTTTCTTGATATTTTCCATCGTCTAATAAATAAAATCCATGACATTTCAGAGATGGGACTCTATCTCCGTCTTCAGGTAGACCTACTCCGTTGGGCCCAATCGATAGAGCTAATCCCTATCTCCGGATTAGCTCTATAATCCAAATCATCTAATCAATATCAATTGAGGCAGTAAATACCTCTGAAACATAGGTCAGCTTCTATGAGACTACATGGCACAAATAAAGTAAAGATTGTCATCTTCAATTGACATAGTATTTTAATCCAAATGTCAGAAATATAGAAAGCTTTGTCATTCTGAGGAGGAAAGAAATAGAAATAGTTTGTGGTTAAAATGTTAAGATGTTGGGGATCTGTTTTTCCCACTAATATTGCACATATTATTTCTCACTGTTTAATGAACATTTTGTTTTGCCAGGGATTTGGTTTCTATATTACAACAGCTGGAGGATCCTCATACCACACCTGGGCCCATATTAAATCTGTATTAAATGAAAAGAACTTTAATGTAGACTTTACTGATGTCTGTGAAAAAGTGGGAGTGTTGTCAGTACAAGGTCCAAACAGGTAGGTACACTTTTTTGCAGTAACAGCTTTTCCATACTACCTGTAATTTATGTAACCAAGAGGAAACAATTTTGAGGAATATGGAGATACAGCGCACAATGTAACTGTCATGGTTGAGTGGTTAGCACTTCTGTTTTGAAGTTTGGAGGTTCCTGGTTTGATAATTAGATTTAATAATGGATATACTGAGGTTTTCCATAGTTTTTCAGAGTTGTTCCAGGTAAATTCTGACATGATACCGAAAATAGGTCATGACAATGTTTTATATGCCCTTTCTTACCCTCCATTCTGTATCTTCCTTACACTTTATTTGACTTATATAATTGGAAAAGCATTGTTAAATAAATTTAAAAACACATAGCTCACTAGGATAATGACCTGCATATAGATGTGGTTAGAAATTATCAATTATATACTGAGTGAATTACAGTTCTTAATATGCTCCACCCTTCCTTGTACATATGTAGATTTGTTACAGACATAATTCATGCAGCAGCTATTTTTTGGGTCTTGCAATGTTTCTCCACGTTTCAGCCAGTGAACTCTCATGTATGGATTAGCCTGTAGAAAAAAGTTTAGTATTTAGGAATGTTAAGGAATGGGACAAGGTACATACAGAGACAGCCTGTGGGTAGTTCATGCAGTCATAGAGGAGTAGGAACAAGATTGGAATGGTGTAATCCACACTAGAGCTCACAGCTTTCACATGCATTCTTTACATCTTAGCATCCTGAATTCTCCTTGTTGTTCCAAATACATTTAATGAAGATATTAACATTATTACAGTAAGAGGAAAGAATGGTGTTTATTATGATAATGGTACTGTCACTACAAAGCACTCTCAAATAAAATTGAAACCATTGTTTCAGCCGAGTCCTTCTTCAGTCGCTGTTGGATGTGGATCTAAGTGAAGAGGCATTCCCATACCTAACAACAAAATTAGTGAAAGTGGCGGGCCATTTGTGTCGAGCAATACGAATCAGTTTTGTGGGTGAAATTGGTTGGGAGCTCCACATTCCATGGGATTCATGCTTGCCAGTGTACAAAGCAATCTGGGATCAAGGAAAGAAACATGCTCTGAGACATGCTGGCTACAGAGCTCTAACTTCTCTGAGCAGTGAGAAAGGTAGATGATAAATGAAGACTGCTGTCTTCTGGGTTGTGCCATGTAGTCTGGTAGAAGTTTACTGACGTTTCAGAGGTCCTTGCTGCCTCCAACATTTGAAGTCCACTTCATTCTTGGTAATAACTGAGTGAATCATTTCATAATTTCCAGTCAGAGAATCAGTATGTCTTACTGATTTTGGTCTCGTAGGGTTAATATGCCCACAAAACTGGAGGCATCTTACCACTTTTTGCTTTGCTTTCACAATATTTTATTATTCAAATGGATCACTCTTTTTTTAAGCACAGATAACTGTTTGTGGGAAGCTGAATACAATACTGGTACATTGTACAGCTTCAATTTTTTTTTAAATATGCTTAAATTACATTTACTATTAGTACTCATATTGTGTGTAATTGTTTCTGAAATGGTAATAGTTTTATTGAAATTGCTGAATTGCATGCTTGAACTTTTCTTTTTGCAGGTTATCATTTGTGGCATTTTGATCTGCAAATGTGTGATAATCCATTAGAGGCTGGGCTGGAGTTTGTGTGTAAAAAGACAGGTGATTACTTAGGCAAAGCAGCACTTGAGGTAATCAGCAAGAAGGGACTTGCCAAGAAGCTTCTTTACTTCCAGCTGAAGGAGTAAGTGTCTTGCCATAGTCAGGTTGTGATATGTCAGTAACTTTCAGTGTTTTATTTCTTTCACATTTTTTGACTAATTGATGTTGAACATTTGCAGAGAAATTCCAATTTGGGGTTTTGAAGCAATTTTGAGAGATGGTGAAGTTGTAGGTTATATTCGAAGGGGAGAGTATGCCTACAACTTAGGAAGCTTTATAGGACAAGGGTGAGTAAAGGTTCCATATATTGTTAATGTGGAAAATGGAATTTTGCCAATTTATTTTGTTTTGGAATTTCAGATTCAATCCATCTCTATCCTGAAATAACTCTTTATAGTATAATATATCATGATTATTCAATTTTGCAATATCTGACCATGCTGAAGTGTTTGAAACTTACCTCCAGGATCATCATAATGTTCTAGTGGCTTACATATTTTTCCTTACCAACTGGACAAGGGCTCCTGAGGAATTTTTGGTGCAGATAGCTAAACTTTGAGGAAATTGCGGTTCTGCCGCTTCCCCTGTATTCACTTGTGCACAAACTTATTTTTCAGGGGTTAGAGCAGTGAATGTGTGGGAAAAGAAATGATAATATGTATTTACTCTCTGAGAGAAATTTGTTCATTATTTGTGCAGAACAAAGCATATTGGGCATTCCTTTTTTCATTTCATTGCACTGGTCACAAGAATCAAAGCTTTCGTGCTGCTGTCAACTCATTGTCTGTGCATATCAGTGGGTTAAAGGAAAAGTGTACCTACATATTACAAACATGGTGCAGCATCCACAGCGAGTCATTTGAGATAGTTAACCTGTCAGTCACCTGCCATTTGAAGCAGCTGTCACATATTTCCAAAGTCATGTGTTATTCTAAATTGCAGTAATATTTTATCAAAAGTTGTTTGAGATCCATATATTTATTTAAGACAGCCTTTATACTATTTCTGATATCTTTCTTCAAGCTGATGGTTTTTCTTAATAGGATAATTATTTGTGGAGTTTATTAATAATTGAGATACCATTAACCTTTAATTTCTATGTGGGATAATGTTTTCCATTATTTGATGTGTAAATGTTCTTATTATTACATAATTTAGGTACATATTTCTAAAATTGTATGCTAAAACGCTTGGGCTTTGAATTAGATGATAATCTATAAAAGTGGTCCATCATGGAAAATATCAGTCTGTTTGAACTGAAAATGTTCTCTAGAATACTTGGTAGGCCCTGTATAGGGTTAATTTATGAAAAAGTAGTCTGTTTTCTTACTCTTTACATTTATTAATTTATTCTTCCTGTCATGGCCATCTTATTTCTTTGGAGTGGCACAGCTTCTTGTCTATATATTGCAGATTTCATGGTATGTATCAGTAAGGGAATAATTTTTACTGAACCATTTGAAACGCAATGTCTTCTCACTTGTTAAGCCCACCGGCTTGCTCCACAAATCCACTTGCTTCATCCACCTCCTCATCATTTAATAGTGTATACCTCCTCCTGTTCCTTTAAAACTTGGTGATGTTTGTCATTGGTCTTATTTTTTTATTTATCACACCTTCTGTTACAAAATAAAAATCTTAACATTAGAAATGTGATATTATTAATGTATGCAGTGATGTTGCTTTAACACGTGTTTCTTGTGTTGAAATATGCAGCTATGTGAAACACCCAGAAGGCCATCCTGTAACTTCTGAATATATCGAGAATGGCCATTATCAAGTTGAGATCATGGGGAAGCATTACGATACCATTGTTCATCATAAGAGTCCATTTGATCCAAATGGAAAGCGTCTGGTAGGAATTTATGATGAACCATTACCAATCAGACAATAAAAATTACAATAATTACATCTGTCTTAGGAAACTATACATATTGTTTCTCCTTGTCACTCTCACCCTTTTGTTTAATTTACTGGCTTTCTAAAGCTAGTGTAAGAAATTATAAGTATGTTTAGCAGTCAAATTCTTTTGTTTTTATTCCTAAAAGTAGCATTTTGTCAGTCAGCTACATTCTGTCATAATATAAAAGATTTTGGTTGAAATAGACCTCCATTCATACTACTTATTTATTTCTGTAAGGTGTGGAGTATTTCATTTGAAAGTAATCTGTGTTGTGAGTACCCTTCTGAAGTATTCTCCAGTGATGAATGTTAAGGAATACCAACTTATGTACTTTATTGCCCATCACTGAAGTACTGATCTCCTACTAACACTTGTCTGTTTATAAACAAGGCATGTGATGAACTTTATATGCCAATGTCTGTCTTCATTTTTCCTTGTAGTAAATTTATTTTTATAAAATACTCACATTAGTTTAAATTGAAATGTAATTGATTATATGCAGAATTGCTTTTATATTCCGCATGTTATAAATTATCAGTTTTTGTTGCCACCAAGTCTATGTTAAATACTATTAGCACAAGTGTTGTGTTCTTGACTTAATTCCTGTATATCCTTCTGTGATCCTCAAAAATAGTTCATCATATTAACACATCCTCTTTCCACAACATCTTCCAATATTGAATTCCAACTAGTTTGTGCCACAGTTGATATTTTTCAATTATAACCACTCCCTGTCCCTCAGGGTTGAAGCACCATCTTTTCTTTCTTGTTCCAATCCAAAGAAGGACACAAGGAGGTTTGTTGGTGCACTGGTAGGTCATCGTAGGCAATGAAATATTAAGTCAAGGCATGTTATGGGCTGAATGGCTTTCAGGAGAAACAGCTTGCTAGGAGGTCAAGTGAAGGATGACAGATGGTGGGTGGTACCAGGGAAGGTGTTACTGTCATTTGTTATAACAACGAAAGTCTGGTTAAGGAATTTTATTCTCACTATATCTACACATAATCCAGTGAAAGAATACTGTTGTCACTTGAATGTGATTGTGTTATAATACTACATAATGTTACAGGTGTGACAATTTGGCTGATTTGGAAAGTTGTACACAGAATAATTAATTTCTAATTCTAGTTTATTGTGTTAACAATGACATTGAATAACAAATCACTGAATTATTGTTGTTAAATGTAATACATTTTACCAGTCTTCTCAAGACTCTCTAAGCGTCACATGACTTGAGAGTTCCATACTTAACTCACTGCTGCTACTTCTGGCACATTTATCACCCCTCTGAGGTATGAGCTCAAAAATCTGTAAATAATTGTAAGGAGAATGGTGATTTGCTATTCATAACTAAAAGTTTTAATGCAGGACAAATGATTAGTTGCTGCAAAGAATGGGACAGTACCTCCCAGTATGATGTCGTACTGACTGGTTTGTCTCTCTGTTTTTAAAGTGATGTCACATGAAACCAAAGTAATATCACAGGTTAGAATAGAATTTCTTTGTAAAATTAATTGGTTGAAACAAATGTACTATCCTACCCTGTCTTAATATGGTTCAATATTTCCGATATTAGCTGTTGGGGCAGATGCACAACTCAGAGCATTATTAAATGTTTATAGAGAACTATTGAAATGATGATTAGCAGGGGAAACTGAAGTACTCAGATAGAAATGTGTCCCTTTGTCTTCTGGAAATCTGACAAAGACTCGCCCTGACTGAACTCATGCCCCGGCTGTGAGCATCCAGTGTTCAAATGCTAGAGCTCTTGCATAGCCATTTCATCTGTTATGTACATATACGCATATTCTTCTCAGAAGTTTATTTCCTGGTAGTGATCATACATTTTAATGCTTATATTTTAAAACAAGATGTGAAGATTAAAATATTAGGATTGGATACATTACTTAATTTTATTTTTCTCTTAAAAATGTCATAACAGTAGTACTGTACAAATATGATTAAAGTGGAAATTGGAGTGCCAATTTGGAGTATTATGTTCCACATGCAATTTTGCTTATCTGACTGCCCTTGATGTTCATTTATTGCTGATACAAGTCCGTCAGTTGGAAAATTACAATTTACTTTTTCTTAATGCCATGAAATTTATAATCTCACTTGATTTAAATGTTTTATAGAATGCCTCTTTTGAAATAACTTCATAACTTAGAAGTTAACTTTTGTTTGCATCATCTTTCATTATGCTTTCAATAAAACATACTTCAGTTAACAAGATAAAGTACAATTTTGTTCTTCCATAATATCTATCATAATTTTACTTTCATGTTATAACCATATATTTCCTCCAGTAACAAAGAAAAACTAACACCAATAGTCCTTTACATTAAGATGCTGATGTAAATAATTTTTGAAAAGCTCTACATTGCTCTACAAACCTCTGCATAGTCAGGGAAGATTTTCCTTTGTATGTCAATAAATATTTACTACAATGAAGAATGTTTCAAATAAATGTTGTAGACCCTAATGAAGTGTTTGATGTGTATAAATCTTTTGCATGAGCTGTTTTTGATAAAATTGTTAGGTTTGAGTTCAGCTGCCTGACACTGATAATATGAGCTACTGACAAGATCATTAAATAAATAGTAAATAAGATTTGAGCTTCATAAATTACGAATTATTTTTGAGCAGTACAGAACAAAATAAAATTTTTCAAACAACTTTTAATGTAGAACCTTATAACTACTAAATTTAATTGAATGCCATACATTTAGAGAAGAATCTTGAATGGACTGGCACAACCTATTTATTATACATTTATTTTATTCAAAGAAAATGTAAAAACCCAGTGTGAGGACTGCCTATTAATTTATGAGTAAATTATATGTGCATGCTATTCATGCTATTAATTTGTTATATTATTGCAAGCTTCTGATGTATGTATGCTTAAAATTATTTAGATGTCTTGTCATTAATCATATATCACCATTCTAAATTAATAAACACACAAGTTTCTGTGAAGTTCGTGTAGTAATTCCAATTTCAGAACACACAATGAAAACACACTTTTGTTTCATGTAATTTGTAACTTTTTAGTGTCATGAAAGCATGTGCTGTTGTATGCTGTGCATTTAGGAATTGAGTACCATTTTAATTCATTGTTAAATGTTTTGGAATAACATCTGAAAAAAGATGACCTGCTAATCAGCTTTGACCTCAAGGACATACACTGAACCAAAAGCAGTCACAACAAGTAACGTAAATTGGGTTTGGATTTATCTGACGTGGATGAATACTGTTTGTTCAAAAGGTCATCATGAAATGACGTGAATGCTATCTTCATAGGAACTTGTAGCTGTTTCCATTACGCATGTTAAAATTAAAATAATATCTTGCAATTGGGAACAGTATTGAGCCAGCCTCTTGGCAGACTGAGTTGTGCGTTATAAGTGGTGAGTGTGATAAACATGTGCAAGTGTTGTAGATGTTTGTATCTGCATTTAAGATCCAGGATGATGAAAATGGTTTGTTAATTTTATTTGAGCCTGAACTGCTACTGCTACTTACTTAGTAAGTAATAAGAGAAAAATAGCAGGCAGAAGAAATATTGTAATTCAGTGTAGTAAAAGTACATTGGTACACATGGAGCAGGGTTCTTCTTAAGAAATTATAGCACACGCAACTAATCAAGATGTTCCTCTCGTTTATAAATCTGGAAATTTAATAATTGTGCTCACAAGGTGTTGCCAGTGGTTCCTATTTTGAGCCAGATGAATTCAATCCACACCCTCCGAAACTATTTCAATAAAATCTGTTTTAATATTGTCCTCCTGTCTGCATAGTAAATGGGAAGGCATATGACTTGTATTGTGAGATACTTGTTTTGAAGTCTATCTAGAGGACTGTGCATCAATCTTATATTTTTTATGCATTTCTTCACTAGCAAATTTCAGAATAGTACCTTTTAACATGCCTTGACGACTTCCTTCATATCCTCTCTTCCCTTACTACCATTCCATCATTCACATCATCCTCTCATCTGTTTGAAAATGTATAACCTATCCAGTTGAGATGAAACTGTAAAATATGCTGAAACTGCTTTACTCACATTTGTGATTATCCTCCCCTTCCCCCATACAGACATTCATTCATCACTGTTATCTCCACTTAATGATCAGTAATGCACAAAATATGAAATTTGTTAGGTTTTGTTAATAGATGGGAGGGAAATGTATTACTATGAGACTCTTAATTACTGTGAATGTGAGATTTTGGATTCTTATTGCAGCATGCATGAAGATGGCTGTCTTCTGGTTTATTGCAGTATGTGGTCTGGTATAAGTTTTATCAACACTTCAGAGGTGCTTACTGCCTCCATCATCATTGCCCTGATGACGGAGGCAACATGATCATCTCTGAAATGTTGATAAGCATCTGCCAGACTATACTAAGCAACAACCAAGAAGAAAACCATCTTCAGTTACTTTGAATGTTCACAATTTTTTGTTTCTGTCAGTTCTCTAGAATTTACAGAATTACTGTGTTTCACAGTATATGTAGTTTATAAATGGCATGGAAATATTGGTATGTTTTACAGTTCATTTAGTTTATCAGTGTTTACTTCAAACTTTGACATACGAATTATACGTAACTAATATTGTGCAATGATTGTTAGAGGTTGGGAAGTCAAATTACCACATTAAGATTTATTTTATCATATAAGAAGCATAAAGACCACTTGGCCACTGTGATCATTATGATATTATGACATCATTTTATGCAGTCATGATAAACCTTGAATGTTGTTTCAAAATGCTGCAGTTTCAAATAGCAACAATTTGTGTTTGTCGTGTAGACTTTTAAATATGTAAGCATATATGTTCTCACAGTATGATGAAAAATGACCCTCATCTGTATAGTGGGTTTGTTTTTTCAGTGAAGAATACAATGCTTTTAGTATTATCTTTACTGTATAGCAAAACTAACTGAAGAAAGTAAGAACATGATGTAGATTTTCCCAAAAGTTTTGTAAGAAAAGTGGGAAGGGCTTTCCTTAATCATACACTAAAGTTGAGCATGTTTATTCTGTTTGAATAAAGATCAGAAATCTAAGAGGTGTAAAAAGTCGTTTATACTGAAGTAGAGTCCTGGATGAGCCTGGTTTTTGGAGTTGTCTGAGTTTCTGCAAATGTGCTCAACTTTGTGCACAGTGATTACTGCTACTTCAGGTCATGTTCCAACATTGTTAAATAAAGGTACACATAGGTGGCAGTAAAATTTGAAATCATAGTATTGCTATTGGTGATTATGATAGTTTTAAAGTTTGGGTTGTAGATAATTGAAAAAAGAATATTTAAATCACAGTTAATTGAAGGACAGTGCATAGGGTATTATCTGTTGCTAACAGGATAAATCCTTTGGAGTTGGAAGGAACATAGAAGAATAGGTTATAAGCAAAGTAAAGATATTTAACTTTCATCTTATGAAAGTAGGTGATTTAGCGCCCAAACTATGGTGCCGCTGGCCAGACTTTGACTTCAGTGTAAACAGCTTAGTAATGTACTACTGTGGCACACGGCCTTCTGGACCACACATAAGTTACTTCACACAGTCGATGAAGGTTGAGAGGAGCTAAAACTTCAATCCATCATTGAATTTATATGAACCATTGAGAATAATTGTATATTCCATGGGACAAGAGTACCAAAGTGTATTTTAACCAACAAACTTAGTATTAAAAGAAGTTAAAGACAAACAAGCATGGCAGTATAATAATTTCATGAGCTTTAAATCTGCCTGTGTTAAAATGTTTCAAGCAGAATAAAACATCACCTACCTAAATTGTAATTTTTTGTTTCAGGCCTGAAGAAGTATAAAGGATAGGTGTCCCACAATGTTCCGCTGGGCAGTTAGTAAGGTAATATTCAATAATTACTTATATTGTGAAAGCAGTTTTATTGCCCGTGTTTCATTGTCCAAAATGGTATTATAGCATTGTTGTAAATTTAAATTTATCAGTGTGAATATTAAATTTGAGAAACACTATGTTATCAAAATTATTAGAATTGCTTATGAAAATATGCACAGATGCAATAGCGATTTGAAATAAAAGATTTATCTACATTTCTATTAGTGTGTAATATGTTACTATATATATTTTTTTACTTTTGGTTTTTCTGCCCATAACTTTTCTCACACACTGTGATGGACAGAGAATCCAAGAATTGAATGTAATACATTGGTCACTACACACTTTTTGTATTTTGCATGTTAAATATTTTTGGGCATCTTATGTCAAAATATTTCTTTGCTTTTATCAGCAAAAGTAAAAGAGTTTGGTTTTTCAAATCTTTGGATGTTAAAACCTGGTTCAGACACATTTTAATCACCATTGTCAGGCTTTGAAAACTCTTATTCATTTCTGACAATATAATTATGTACAGCTATAATAAGACACTTTTTCTTTAATTATTCTTCTGCCTCTGACACATGGTTTAATGGTTCCCCAAGGGTCAACTCTAAGACACTTGCTTTTCTTAATATACATAATTGACCTTTCTCCAACAATAAATACCTCTTTAAAGGCTTCTGTGTTACACTTGGGATTACTAAATTCTTGGACTTCATTCATTGTTGGTATTCATAAAAACACGTTTCAGAAACTAAATCTGTTTCTAAAATGTGTACCTTTGAGTACCAGACAATGGACAAAGTCCAAGAATTTAGTAATCCCAAGAATAATTACCTTTTCAGAACCAGTAATATTTGCTGATGACACAAGTGTCATCATTTCAGATAAAAATGTTGATGATTTCTGGACAATGTCTCACACATAGTTTTTTCTTATATGAGTAAATGGTTTGCTGCTAACAAGTTGGCCTTAAATCTAGATAAAACAAATATAATTCAACTTTTAATAGATAACACAACGTGCTTTAAGTATTGGTTATAATGGAAAGTATATAGAAGAGTCAGTATATAAAATTCCTAAGTTTGCAAATTGATAAATACCTTAATTGGACAAATAATTTTGACAAATTGATTCTTAAGTTTAAGTGGAGCATGTTATGAAGTTAGATCTGTATTTCATGTCAGCAAGACTGACACTTATAATCTATTTTGTTTGTTTTCACTCTGTAATGAAGTATGGAATTATTTTGGGGCATGTCTGTAGTGAAATGTTATATCATAAAATAAAATTTAGCCAGGTAACGCAAGCAGTAATGCAGCTACCTGAATCTCAGTCAGGGTACTGTAGATCCTGATATCAACATGGAATTCTTCAGCCTTACCAGGTGACTGGTATGATTGTATCTTGAATAGGCCATTACCTCTCTCTTCTTTGTGTTTTCCAATTCACCATTCATGATCATTATGTCAGCTTTAAAACATCTGCTGTTAGATTATAATATCCAACATACTTCTCTCAAATTTAAGTCCATACATAGATGAAGTTATTGTGGATCATTGGTGAGGGTTTTGATATAATAGGTCAAATACTTATCAGAATTTTTGTATTCATTAGATGCTAGAGAGAAAATGGGAGTACATTGGGACAGTACATCAGCTATTCATAGACTTCACGAAAGCACATGATTCACTTAGAAGGGAAGTATTGTACAATAGTTTCATTGAGTTTGGTATAATCATGAATGTAGTCAGGCTTATTAAATTGTGTTTAAACAAAACCTATAGTAAAGTCCATGTAGGTCAGCACTTGTCTGACACATTTCCTATTCAAAATGGACATGCTTTATCACCATTGCTTTTCAACTTTGCTTTATAATATGCAATTAGGATGGTCCGAGAAAACCGGGTGTAACTGAAACTGAATGGGACAGATCAGCTTCTGCTCTATGCTGATGATGTAAATCTATTGTGGGATGCCATAAATACCATAAAGAAAAACAGAGAAGCTCTAATTGACGCTAGTAAGGAGGTTGGTCTAGAAGTAAACACAGCAGAAACCAAGTATATGTTGATGTTTCATTACATTTAGACAGCTAATGGATCCTTTAAAAATGTGGCATAGTTAAAGTATTTGGGAGCAAGAGTATCAAACCAAAACTTGATTTATGAAGAAATTAAGAGTGGATTAAATTCTGGTAATGCTTGCTACCATTCATTTCAGAACCTTTTGTCTTCTTGTCTACTGTCTAAAAAGATTAAGGTTAAAATATACAAAAGTATAATTTTTCCTTTAGTTTTGTATGGATGTGAAACTTGGTCTCTGACACTATGGGAGGAACGTAGACTGAGGGTGGTTGAGAATGGTGCTTATGAAAATATTTGGACCTGAGAGGAGTGAATTACTAGGAGGCTTCAGAAAGTTGCATGATAAGGAGCTTCTTAAATTGTACTCCTTACCAAATGTAATTAGACTGATCAAGTCAAGGAGGATGAGATGGGCAGGACATGTAGCCTACATGGGAGAAAAGAGGATTGCATATAGGGTTTCGGTGAGCAAATCAGAAGGAAAGAGGTCACTGGGAAGACCTAGATGTAGGTGGGAGGATAATATTAAAATGGATGTTAGAGAATTAGGATGGGGTAGTATGGATTGGATTTATCTCACTCAGGATAGGAACCAGTTGCAGGTTCTTGTGAACACAGTACTGCACCTTTGGGTTTCATAAAATGTTGGGAAATTCTTTAGTTGCTGAGCGACTGTTGGTTCTCAGGAATGACTCAGCTCCATGGGGTGAGTGAGTAAGTAAGAGAGTTGCCAATCTTTCAGGTCCGGCCAGTCCATGTTGATAAGACCACGAAGTTCCTTAATATGGAGCAGCGTGCTATGTCTAGTGAGCAGCAATCAGAAGAACCAGCACCCATTGTAGCAGCAGAGGCCCCAAGTGCAGAACCACCTCCAAGAGTTCCAGAAAGTGCAGATGTAGTAATTATAGGTCAGAAGGAGCAAAGTTTTCAAGGGCTAATTCATTTACTGTTGTATGCATTTAGGGAGTTTTATATTACATACAAATTATATTTTTTATGGCACCGGAAATACGTGGAAGACATCAGATTTTGAAATCAATAAAATATTTGCTGCAAGATGTACAAACAGCTAGTATATCTTTTCAGTTTAATTTACTGGAGCTCTCAGCTCATTCTCTGTGTTTTGCTTAAGAAAATGTATAAAGCTGCTTTTGAAGTTGAAAGATAAGTTTTCCTTATGCTAAGCCTGGCACTATTAAGTTAAATATGTGTGGAGGCAAAGCTCCACACATTCTTAACTTAAGTACTTTATGGAGATAAGTGGTAAGTTTTTCACTCCAGCTGCTTTACTGCCGAAGAAAGATAATCCAGTAGCCATTGGATAGGATGCTGAGTTGGCTGCATAGCCATGTTTTTCATTGTAATCGAGAGAAAATTTGTCATCCCTGATGGGATATGAATACATTTCATGAAGCCCATAATGTGACCAAACTAAGCTACTGCTCATGACTGTAATCTTGATACTTGCAGGGCGAGGAAGTGGGGTGAAGGAGGAAGTAGAATCTGCTATGCCCAGCCTTTAACGTTTCGGACTTCCTGCATTCTTTGCAAGTCTCAAGATTGCAGTCGTGAAAATTAAATCCGTGGCCAGTTAGGCAGACTTCAGAACTTTGTAATTTTTTTAGCTACTACAGAAGTAGTTCTTATCAGTTCTGCCAGGATTTGATGATTGCTCGCCTCATCTGACCAGCATGTGACTGTAGGCCAGTATTATTTCAAGGTAAACTGGATGTGGGGGGGGGGGGGGGCACTGTAGCTATGGACAGTTCTGTTCCATCCTCCATGGGTTCCTGCCCATAATCTTACTAAATATTTGTTTCTAAAATGTTCCATACTAATAATAAGAACACCAATAATTCCCTTTTTTCTGTCAGGTGGAGGAACTGCAGGATGCCATACATTGTACCAGTTGGTAAAACGAGGAGTTAAAGCAGTGCTTTTGGAGCGGGGAAAGATTTCTTCTGGTACGACTTGGCAGTCCGCTGGTATTGTTTGGAGGTTACGACCTGATGAAGTTCTAACTCAGCTTCTGAATTCAACACGGGATCTGCTGATGCAGCTTGAAGCAGAGACAGGTTGTGATCCAGGATGGATCAATAATGGTGGCCTCTTCATAGCCAGCACTAAGGTATAATTTTCTCAAATGGTGCAATAATAAATACAGTTGGTGAGAATGTAATGTCATTACATTTATTTTGAGAGCCACCATGTTATTGTTTTTTTGTTATGCACTCTGTATATTTCGTCTGTAGCATCATTTATATTTGTCACACACACACACAGATCTTTACTGCAGAAGATTAGCACTGTGTGGACTTGAAAATATTTGTCTTCTATTTTTATATGAGTCTTCAATATATTTTGTTAAAAACTTTGATTTCAGAGTACTGGGAACATGAAAGGTAAATGTAGGTACTGCATTAATTGTAACTTCTGAGTCAAAAGTAGTCAAAAAAGTGTTTGCCTGATCAGAAATTATGAACTGATCATGCCACTTTCTTCTTTCTATCTGTCTTTGGCATATAAATACGGTTTGAAAGGAGTTATAAAATGGTGGATGGTAGACTTCTGTTCTTTGATTCGCTGTTAAAATTCCATTGTTTTAGGAGAGGCTTGATGAGTATCGACGTTTAGCCACTATGGGTGTTAGTTTTGGCATTGAATCATCTATCTTGGATCCTGAAGAGACGAAGAAGGTCTTTCCATTAATTGATGCAGATGTTATCCAAGGCAGTTTGTATTCACCAGGTGATGGTATTGTAGACCCATCTAAGCTTTCTGAAGCACTCACACAATCTGCTATTAAAGGTGGAGGACAGGTATGTTGGTATTGTGCTAACAGACCTCTGGTATATTATGGTGTAAGATATTCTGTGAACATTTAATAATTTTTCAATTGGTTAAGAAGCTTCTTGCTTCATGGAAAGGCCATTAGATCCTATTGTGATACAGATGAGTCCACTCCATCCCCTCACACTTTGGTTTCGTACAATCCATTTTAATATTATCTTTCTATCAGTGCAGAAATCACCTGAATTATCTTTTCCCTTGATATTTTCCAACCAAATTTTGTATATGTTTTGCATTGCCACCATGCATGCTGTATGTCCTTTCCATCTCATTCTCCATAATTTAATCACCCTAACAATATAAGGTGAAGATTGTTTTCATGAATTTATATAAAAATATATTAAATGTGTAGTATATACTCTGCTTCTGCTTTGGTTTATTCTATAGGTTTTAGAGAAGTGTCCACTGACCAGTATTCTTACAGGGAAGAATGGTTTTGGAGCACAACAAATCACGGGTGTTATTACTCCATTTGGCTCCATAAAAACCAATTGTATTGTCAACTGTTGTGGTAAGAAACATACATTAAACTTCATAGCTGAGTGGAAGGGAAGAGATGAGAAGCAAAGATCTTATCACATTAAAGGCCTGAGGTTGTATGAGCAATAGGAATGCAAAAAACGGAATGTGTTCCTGGAATGGATTCCATATATTTTAATGGGAATTTACTAGTTTGAGTCCAGCTCATCATGGAAGTGTTTTATTCTTGGTTGATGATATGGATGCCATGTTAGCATTGCAGTTTTGTAATCATAAGCTTAAGACAGCCAGAATGATGTAACCCAATTTGTACAGACAGCTACAGTTTGTTCCTAATTCTACTATTATTTGTTTACTAAGATATAATTTATTAATATAATAAACATTTAAGTTTAATATACTATTACACATGACCTACTTGTGATTTAGATAAGTTCACTTTCTCTCTTGTTTCATTACATTATGGAATAAGAATTTAGAATACAGTAAGCTGCTGATATCCCACACCTGTATCAGATTCATCTTTTCAGCTCAAATCTGAAACTAATATTCCAGTCGGCTTCCAACTGCCTGTGTCATGAGTATTTTTATCTTTTCTAGTACTGATCACCTTCCTTGGCTTTCAGCATCTTCTTTCTTGAGCTAGAATTTCCCCTCATTTCTTTTCCATGATTTTGTTAGCCTGTTTCACCCATGTTTGTATTCGAACCCACGGTCCCAGTGCACAAGGCCCATACTGCAGACTGTGCAGCCACTGTGACTGGCTAAAATAATAAATCATGTATCTAAATAATTAATCCTCTACAACTACCCCATTTTTAAAATTTCCCCACACACTTAAAATAAATAATTGATTTATTTCATACTCATGGGCACAAAACTTACATAAATATTTGTTATGTGCATAAAATAAAATTTAATCTTGTTTCCACTGGTTGTTGTAATTTTACCTTTGGTATACTTTGCATAAATTCTTCTAGTTCATACATATAGTCTTATTACTTTCATACAAAAAAGAATTCTGTTGCATTTCATATACACTTTGTCATTTCATGAACTCTCATCTCTGCTGTCATCCTATTTTAGTTTATGGCTTCTGGTTATCACTTTATAACTGTTCCAGTTTATGCCTCAAGCTGTGATGACTTACAATAACTGTCGTGTAAGATACTGATAATACAGGTGCATATCATTCTTACATAAACATGCAAACATAGTATATCAATTTAGAAGAAAGCAAGATCTATTTTTTAAAATTTGAAATAACATCTCAGGTGCAATAAAATTTATAGAAAACTTTTTATGTAAAGTACTCTGTGCAAGAGTTTAAAGATCTGCATCTGTAACTGTAAAACTGCAACTTCTGTCATATGTATACTTATAGGCATACCTTATCCATTTATTCATATGGTGCATCTACAAATTCCTGAATCCTTTAATGGATTTATTGAAATAAATGTTTTGAGACCCTTACTAAAAATTTAATTTGGATCATAGCTCCTGTTTTTCCTTGCAACTTACTTGAATGGCTGATTGACATACATTTTTTGTTGAATAAACACAAACTCAAATAAATATTTCAGAAAAAAATTATATAATTTAAGAAAATATTGTGACATGTCTTTTTGATATGATGAACCATTTTTGTAGAAAATTCTGATGAAACCATAAACAAAATGTGCAGTGTGATCGGACTAATGATCATAACAGAGTTGACAGAGCAGTACTTCCCTGTGTCATAAATCATTTCATATTTTAATAATCTCTCAACTAATGACTTGGGAAGCTCTTTTCATATGTAACATATATTGTGATATTTCAGGGGTGTGGTCACGTGAAGTGACTGCTATGGTGGGGCTTCATCTCCCTTTGGTGCCTATGAAACATGCTTATGTTGTAACTGAGAACATCCCTGAAGTTCAAGGACTTCCAAACATACGAGACCATGATGCATCTATTTATTTTCGGGTCCAAGAGCAGTCTCTCTGTATGGGTGGTTATGAATCAAATCCAATTCTACTGGAGAAGGTAAATAACATTTACATAAACACTCTAAATTGTTTTAACTTAATGTGACAGCTTATGCACTATCAGTTCATTAATTTCAGCAGGTATATTTTTAAAATTAGGTGGGTACATATTTTACTTATTTGATGCAAACTACAGTTTTATTTTACTTCTGTCAGTCTTGCTTCAGTCCCAATTAAAATATTAATTTGAGAGGCCATAATATTGGGGAAGCAGGAACGTATCAACCTCACTTTCCTTTTCTGTGGCTGTGTGTGTGAGTGTGTGCACATGCACATGTATTAGTTTTTATTTCTTTCCAACATGTCCATACGTACTTCTGTATCAGCGCCACTCTTAGAATGTTAGAAGAATATGTTCAGTAGAAACTTGTCCCATTATTTTATATCTCAGTTTAGTAGTAACTCAAATGTACAGTTACAGAATGGAAACCTTTCAAAATAAATAATTTGTGATACACATAGAAACATTACAAAAGAAACTTTTACATATTTATTTTGGAAGGAATATTTATTATGTCATCTATGAATCTTACAGCATGGAACGAAACACATGCACTAATATTAGCTCTTGTGAAGACAAAATTTGCAGACATTAAAATTTTAGTTCTGGATTTTAAGGGCTTGAAATCTTCACTAATCATTCTGCATACCTTTTGGTTCTGCATAACACAGTCATCTCATCACAGTTTATTCTGTTACACTGTTTTTATATTATGTTTTGCTGCCTTTAATTTGTGTGGTTTGTAGAGGCATGTCTTTAATCTGGTTTCTGTGGTGTGCCCCATCTATCCAACATACACATTCACATGGATTGCAATATATGCCTGGTATGTTTTGTCCTAAATCATTGATGATTCTTTTCTTGAACAGCTGGTGTATCATCTTAATATTTGGCAAGAAGTCTACTTATCATATCCTAGGTTAACTGCACATATGTTATTATATCCATGCCGAATAATTTGCTTCTTTGAATCTGTAGTTTCTGTTTATGTGAAGGGTATGATGGATCTCCATTGTGTTTAGCTGCTCTGTTTTCTTTAAGTGTTGTATTTCACCATCTAGACTGTCTTGAATCAGAGATAGTCTTGGTCCAGCAAATTAGTATAGATGGAATGGCCTGTTTGTGTGATGAGTCATGATCTGAGATGCCATGTGGGTTGAGATCCATGTTGGTGGGTTTCCTGTATATCACGTGGTCAAGTTGTCCATTTAACGTCTTGCTCAACAACACATTGAGAGAGAGCATAAGTTGTTCCCTTTTATGCATTATAAATGTTATATTCTGCTGGATACTATTCAGGATTAGCATAAGTCTCCGTATTTCAGCTTTTGTGGAGCAGTACTTAGTGTTGTTCTGTTCAGAATGTTTAATATATAATTTGGCCACTAATGGGGCAAGTGATGAACCCAGGGAGATGCCACCTGCCTCTTCATAATATTTTCCATTAAAACAAAGATTTTGTCACATACAGTATATTTATATTATTAATAATATAATATAAATAGTCACCCTTGATGGTCTAGTGGTAGCATGCTTGCCACAGGATCTAAGGTTTGCAGGCTCAAACTCGGCCAAGGTCGATGGACTTTTATGGGTGATAAAAGTTTGTAGCACGATTTCCTTTGGAGGGGAAGTAAAGCTGGTAGTCCTATGTCATAGATTTATGGCATGTAAAAGAACCTTATGAGCATGAATGAGATGTTTTGTAAGCACAATTCAGTGGCCATTCCCCACCCATATCTCTTCTGATTCGCTCTAGCAGACAAATCAGGAATGAGTAGATATTGTGTGGAGGCAGCAGACTTATCACCTGCTACTCTGAGGCACTAAAAAGAGTAATAAGACAAGTTGCCTTGAGCAACTGTCCAGAATGGCCAAGGGCCCAATCCTTGATAGGAAATGATGATAATTTAAATAATACAAAAGATAACATCATCATATAATATAAACACATTGTGTGTGATTGAATCTTTGATCTTTATTTGTGATAAATATGTAATTTTTATATGACCAACAATGAATGTTCAGTATGAACATATCAATCCTATGAGATGTTTTAACAGGAGGTAGGTAGGTGAGTCATAAAATTGACAGCTTTGCCTAATAGTGGTGTAGCTGCTGGATCCAGTTCTTTTCATGAGAGGTTACCCACCACCTTCTCCATGTTAATCCTGTATGCTGAATGTTGTGTCTTCTGTTTGAATGAAACCTTCGATAGAGTCATGTGTCCTTGGGCTAGAGTGAAAGTTTGCTAAAACAGAAGATGAAGAAAAATAGTAATTGAAAAGAGCAGTGGCATGATATTAATAGTTTCCAAAATCTTTTTAAGTGAAACTTAAGTAAGATCAATACAAATGACTAATTTGAACTGCTACGGGAAAACATTCTGGCTATGTCTTTCTATTCATATCTCTGGATATATACTTCCAGATTTGAATTTTAATAATACTTATAAAGTGACAACAGGTGGGCCATAAAACAGATGATCCTAGAAGAAGAAGAGAACAGGTGGACCACTTTTTGTTGACTTAAATCTTTCATGCTGACTGTAAGGCATAAAATCTTTGAATCCAAAGAGCTGCATCAATTTGAAGCAGATTTCTGCTGTGAATTGGTGTGTCTGATCATCCAAGAAGATTTGAACATGATTTTTATTGCTTAAGCAGGCAAAGATAAGGTAGAACTTGAATTTATTTACAGGTTCCACATGACTTTGAGTTCAGTTTGTATGAACTGGACTGGATAGTATTCAGCAGACACATGCGAGGAGCAGTGAATCTGATTCCAAAATTTGAAACTGCAGGCATCAAGGGCACAGTATGTGGTCCAGAAAGCTTCACGCCAGATCACAAACCTCTTCTTGGTCAGTTCACAATAATATTTTAAGGTTTCAGTAATATTAACTTACCAGTAGTGTGAGACTCATTAACAAACTTTGCAGATACTTTGCATCCAGATGGTTTGAAGTCATCAAGAGTGGTCTTTCTTGAAACTCTTCAGTTCATCCAAACACTTTATATAAAAATTTATACAATGAATATGAAGTGATATATCCCTCTGAAATGTTGGCAATGACCTACAAGACTACAGGGTGTCACAGTCATTATTTTCACCATTGTGACGACCCTAAATCTGAAGTCTGACATTTGAATGCAGTGGAAGATCACAGATTAGAGTTGTGGACCTTCTACAGGCAGTACTATCTTCTCACAATTAATCACAGTTCCAAGACAATGTAGTGTGGCTTTTAAAGTACTGCATAAAGAGGGCTGAAGATTAAGTAAGCTTAACATTATGGGATTTAAAGTGAGAGGTTTGAGTTCATTTATAATTGGTGCATTGTCATATCTGTGGTTGTTCTGTCAGATGTCCTCCACCGGATTTCCTTATTGTAAATTGATATTAGTTGTTTTAAAATATTTGTTTATATTTTTTCTATATTCAATTACATCTTGTACATATTTAACCAAATTATTTGTAACATTAGATGAAAAAGGGTGTACACTTTCAAGAAAAGCTGGCAGCTCTAGGTGTTTCACTTACAATTGTTAGTTGCTCAATGCGTAACTTTGGCTTTTGGGTGAGAGCCATGTCAGATGACTTCATCTCATCCACCTTGAAAATAACAACTGCCGTATTTTCAAAAACATTGGTTAACATAAAATATCTGGCATGGCTGTCACCCAAAAGCTGACGGTATACATTGAACTCAGTTACAAAAACCTACGGATAAGAGTACTCAATGTAATTTGAAATTTTTAATGAATTATCTCATAGTCTTTAAGTGTATGTGTAAATTTTGTATCTGGTAAGTAAATGCTACTTTACAAACCTTCCAAAACATATTTTTTATCTAACTCTAGCATTATATAAGCAGATCACTAAATATTTGTTAGTAGTTTGGCAGTTTGTAGCTCTGTTATACTATTAATTCATAACTATTTTTGGAGCCATAATTCAATTCGCACAGCATGAGTAAAATGAGCAAAACTTATAATGATGTAACATGTATGATTAAATTTTGGGGCATTATATTAGAAATAAGTTTTACTTTAAAATGTACTCTTAGTTGTTATTTAAAAGATTTGTAATTTGAATTTAATGCCTTGGTTTAAAATAGTTTTTAATTTCTCAGTGAAACCTCAAGTGAAAAGCCTTATAAACTGTTCTATTGCATTTTCATAACATATTCCTACAAGATTATCCAATATTCTTTCAGGTGAAGATCCCAGGTTGCATGGCTTGTATCACAACTGTGGTTACAATGCAGCAGGTACAATGCTCAGTGGAGGTTGCAGTGATCAGTTGGCCCAGTGGATTATACATGGTCGTCCTACCCTACATATGTTTGATTATGATATAAGGTAATAACATTGGTTACAACCAGACAATGTTCAGATCATCTATGCTTCATTAATTTACAGCAAGTATGATGTAGTACTGCAGGCAGTGGGAAAAAGTATTTAAGTATGCTGCTAAACAGACACTATTATTATTTTCTTGAAATTATTTCTGTATCAGTGGTATCTGATCAGTCTTACATAGGATACACTTATTTTCTGGGTCTTCTCTTTAAATGACTTATTTGTTGTTATATCACTGGAGGACTGTCAGATATTATTTTTCTTATTCTAGACGTTTCACACCTGAACAAAGAAAAGACGCTGCTTGGGTTTTTGCAAAAAGCCATGAGAGTTATGCAACAAATTATGATATTGTGTTTCCTCATGATGAAGACTTGGCAGGAAGGAATTTCCATCAAGGTCCATTTCATCAGGTTAGTGTTGATCAGTGAAATGGACTGCATTTGTAGTAGTAGTAATAGTAGTAGCAGTAGCAGCAGCAATGCCAGCTACAATGTGTAATTAAATTAACTCCTTACTTGTATACTGCAAATTATACAGTGTCTTATGCCATGTAGTCTGGTAGAAGTTTTATCAACATTTCAGATGTCCTTGCTGCCTCCATCTCTTATGTTGGAGATAATAAGGATCTTTGTACTCACTGTTAAGTGAACTGAATGTCCTACTTAGTTTTCGAAGCTTTTTATAAAAACTCTGAACACAGCCATAAATAAAGCAAACTTTTGGTTGTTCAACTTTGCATATGCCAATTTATTTATGGGTTTTCAGACACATAGATAACACAGATTTGTCAATAGGTTTACACATATAATTCAACTGGTCAAGGAATTTCTTGTCCTTGTATGGAAACTAAAGGTTAATTACCATATTCACAAGACCCCAACTGGACCCTGTCTTGAGTCATTTGAATCCAGTTTACACCCTTTTAATTGATTTCTTCAAGAGATGTTTTATATGCACTGTACACATATAGGAAACAAGAAAGTAGTATTTTGTGTAACACATCAATGATTGGTCATGTTGTTATATAATGTTTAATTTCTATTTCTTCATTATTTATTCTTATTGTAAGTTTACTGTGTGAGTTTATTGTAGTTTTATAAGCTCAAAATCCAACAAACAGCTGCTTTTTATTGCCAAAATTTGTGAATTTGTGAAATAAGTTTATATTTGTACCTAATGACTGTGAACCCACATTTGAAAATGTACTTTTGTTTTGTGTAAGCTTAGTTCAAAGCACACTGTGCTAAATAAGCAAGATATGTGGATAAACTGGGATTTGTGTGAAAATGTTTTGGATATTATCCTTCTTCCTAATTAAAACGTTCTTAATTAAAATTAGGTTGATAAGTAATATCCAGAAAGTTTGTCATTGTAATGATACACTGTTGACTAATGACACACACCTTCTGGTTTAATTTTGGGTTTATATGGTCACACTTAATTTCAGTAAGGTGACTGAATTAAAAACATATTCTTCCAGGAAATGGTTGATGCTGGTTGTGTTTTTGAAGAAAGACAGGGATATGAGAGGCCTGGCTGGTTCTCACCTAAAGGCCCAGCACCTGTTCCAAATTATGACTGGTATGGTTCATATGGAACGCCTCGCAATTCAGATGTCCGTTATGAAAATATGTTGAAATCAGATCACACATTTGATTTCTCAAAGATTCACCATGTGGTAAGTTACTGAGTACTAAACCCTTTCCCACCACCTATTTTGAAACCTTAGGTAGCCAGCTTTCACCATTATTTTACAATATGGAGAAACAAAAGAAAATATTACATTGCTTCACAAAAACATGATTTTCCATTCAGAGTCTAGTGTGTGACAGGGAACAGAGGTACTATACTTATGCTGAACTGTTGGTCAGTCATCTGAGGAATGGTAGGAGATGCGTATAAGCATTGAAGGCACTTTTAGGTGCTTAACCCTTTGTGGTCTCTCAGGTCTGTTTAAATACCACTAAGCTATATAAATTGAACTACTATTATGAACTGGTTTGATTTTCTATTATAACTCACATTAAATGGAAGGAACTTTGCTAAATATGGTGAAAATATGTTTTGAGAGGATTACAGTTCCTTTTGTTTGAATACTTACTGTGTGATTTTTTTTTTAAATTGTAGGCAAAAGTTGTTAGAAATTACTGTTGTAATTATTCTCTTATTTGTCATAGGAGGGGTGTAGGGAATTTTTTAATTAGGAAACAGACAATAGTGGTGCATCTGCCTGATGAGACTCTGGGAAATCAACAGAATCCTCAATTGGATTATCCAGCCTATGGATACAAACCCCCTGAGTGAGAAATAGATCCACAATGTAATTCTCTGTTATTTTTCTGTTCATTGTATGTTTAAGAGCAGGGACAAGCATTATTATAGTATCACCTTTTAAAAAGGAATTTCAAAACAGAATATCTGTTAAGTCTGGGGTCTTATTTGACTTGTCTTCTATATAAATGTTAAAGAACTACATTCTCAGTGAGACTTGAGTACAGAGTTGGTTCAGATTATTCTTACTGTTATTGTTGTTGTTGACATATTCTACTTTGTCACATTGAGTTGCTAAAATCAAACATATTATAAAACTTGGTTTCAAGAACATAATTTATTTGTATAAAAGTAACACTACACATGAAGAAATTTAGGAAAAGAGCCCCTGATTTTCACTGGATAATTGGATAAGATGCAGGGTGGGCTGTAGGACTGGTTTTCGATGTGGTGACAGAAAAATCCCTGTCCCTGCCAGGATTCGGAACCTGGCCATCCTGTAACAAATCTCTGAAGTTTATGTAAATGTTGTTTATTAATTCAATCGATACCACCTAGAAAAAACAACTCTTCAACATCACAAATATTAATTGGTTAATGTTGTTTAAGGAAATAATCACTGTTTACACTGAGTATCATACAAAACCCATAAATTTGAAATGAAGATTTACTGATTGTTAAAGCAGTTGGTGCTTGTAGTTACAATTGGGCTTTAAAAGGTTAATCCAAGTGTGTATCTTTTATGTGTTAGGTCCTTTTATTGGGAGAGAATGACTGTATATTAGAGGTATGTTTATTGTTTATGTAATAATTTTTCTCTTCTCAGATTGGTGAGGAGTGTCTGGCATGTCGTGAGCAAGTTGCACTTTTTGACATGTCACAATTTGGAAAACTGTACATGTGTGGACCTGATGCCCAGAAGGCAGCAGACTGGTTGTTCACAGCTGATACTCATCATCCTATTTCCAGAACTGTGTACACTTGTCTACTTAATACTAAGGCCGGAGTTGAAGCAGATGTCATTGTCAGTGCTATAGAAACTGGAACTGGGGGACTTGTAGATCCCATCTTCAAGGTCAGTTCCAGGTATTGATTCCCATTCATTTACAGTTCTGCCGTTAAGGGTATAATACCATTCATGCCACAAGGAGTTAGGTGCCATGAGTTTCCTTAATGGTCTCTGTCTCTTGCTAAGTAAAGTTTCAATGTGCAGAAAGAAATAACAGGTAACCGTTCCTTACACAGCTGCTATGTAAGTTAAGTTCTTACTTATAACATTGAGCCATGCCTCATGGCTCGGAGTGGTCTATCTCCCCCATCTCCACGATCTTTGGAGACGCAGGCTTTGTTGCCCTAAAGAGGCAGTGCGGTGGGGAAGTCTGTGTGTGTCCGCCATGCAGAGTGCATTGCCGGAGAGAGCCAGAGGATGGAATTCCCAGCCTGTTGAGGGGTAGGACTAATTTGTGTTTGGTTCTGGGTATGTCAAAAGTAGCTGTGCCTGCTAGCTCCCACTGGCTCACACTCAGCTTCAAACACAGACACTGGGTAGGTATATGTGTGGGACTGTCTGGCAAGAGGTGTGCATCAGGTATTGGTTGGGAAACCTGAAGGAAAGAGACCACTGGGATACGTAGACGTAGATGAGAGGATAATATCAGGCAGGATCTGTGGGAGATAGGAGTTGAAGGAGACTGGATTTTGTTGACCCAGGACAGGGTCTGACAGAGGGCTTTGGTTAATTCAATGAACTTTAAGGTTCCATAAGCCACATAGTTAATTAATTAGTAATTATTATGGATGGCTAGTTCTTGAATCAAATGTCATGAATGTTTTGCTGTTTTCAAACTGAACAGATCACTCAGATGTTTTAGTGCAACTGAAAATTTCTTCTCTAAATTCAGATTTAAGCATTTTGTAGATTTATGTGGCTATCTTCTTCTGTGCAAGAACTTGCTCTATAATGGCAGCCATTATACAATGTGACAACCACTATGTGTACATGTAACAGGTTTGTATTCATAACTGATACAAAACAGCATTTATTTCTGTATAGTGTGCCTTTGTACTGTATTTTTAATGCTGACATTGGAGGTACTTTCCAGAACATCATTTTAGAGAAAGAGAAACATAGTCTTTGACTAAAATTAAACAATTCAATCATGCAGGGATTCTAAACCTGTGACCTGTTGTGTTTCATGTGGCCTGCTTTCATTTTCTGTGATACTTTGTCACCTGTTTAATGCCAGTATTTTGGCAATAACTGTTACTGTGAGCATCTGTTAAGCTTAATAAAGAATATTAAATCAAGAACTAGGATGCATCTTAGTAATTAAAATGTCAAGGGATGAATGCAACAGATATTAAACATGATATTCTCAAGCAAAAGCAGTGTTAAATATCACAATGATTGATCTTGTTAGAGAAAACTGCTGAGTAATGTGTGCACCTATTTGCAATAGTAAGCCTAATGTAGTAGTATTTTAATACAGACTGTCAAGATGTTTCAGTAAATTGCCCTTACTTATAACTTAGTGGACAGAAAGTTAGCAATAAAACATGAATATTGCCTCAAGTCTGAAAAAGGTTGAGAACCCTTACAATAAAGCATTGAGCCAGTACATAAGCTTTTGTTTGAACAGATAACAAAGCACTGTATACTGTATTATTTATAATGTGACATACTCCGATCTTATTTTTTATTCTATCAGGGCCGAGGGTTCTACATTGTTACCAATGGCCTGTCCGCATACCATACATGGGCACATATTTATCGCATACTGAGTGAAAAGAATTTCAAAGTCGGCCTGACAGATCTGTCAGAGAAGATTGGAGTACTCTCAGTTCAAGGACCAAATAGGTTTGTTGTTTTTTTACACTGAATTACTTTAAAAATTGACTTACTGGTCAGTCAAGTTGATGGATAATATGGCTTCACTTTAACTGAATTCAACTCTGAAGAATTCTCATCAAACACATTCAACTGAACTAGATCCTACACAAACACACACAGAGACAATGAGACCAAATTTTATCTTCTTTTGGACTCTCTCTTGCTTTAACTAATGTGCTGATATATTTTCTGTCTGTTATTAATTTTGTTATTAAAAGGCTCTTTGGAATCATGAGAAAAGGTGTAGCTAGTTTGGTAGGACATGAGCCATGGCCTTGAGTTGTGCAGTACTTACTTGAGTAGAAAAAAAAGGGCATAGTTCATGTCCCACCAAACAAGCTGTAAATGTCAAAAATACATACATTTATGAGATGCTACTGAGTTTCTGGAATCATAGTTTTCCTTTCTGGTAGGACAAACAGTATGGTAAAATAATACTTTTTCTTATAATAAAAAGTAATTTGTTGCTAAAATGTGCAAAGAACAATAATTAGAGAATGAAATAAGGAATATATTTGTGTCTCTTAAACGTATAATTTTAATAATTTTCAGGTTCACTGTATTCTAAGTTTAGACAAATTGTACTTGTAACTACAGTACAGTTTGTACAATTTTGTGTAACTATTAAAATTTCCCTTTGCTTGCCTTTTCTTTTAAATAAATGTACTGAAATAAAGAAAATATTTATTATGACAATCTTTTGAATATACGTATATTCACGTTGTTTTTTTGCTGTCATGGCACTGCATAATGGTTGCTTCATTCATCCAATGTATGACAGTGATGAAGAGTAGTTCAAGTTCAAAAGTGGTACAAAGCACATACACATAAAAAATACATTTTAGAGATTGTTTTAATCCCTTTCAGCCGTGATGTGCTTCAGCCATTAGTGAATACAAGTTTAGGTGATGAAGAGTTTCCATATTCTACCACCCATCTAGTTCGAGTAGCAGACCACTTATGCCGGGCAGTGCGAATTAGTTCAGTTGGAGAATTGGGATGGCAGCTTCATATACCATGGGACTCATGTTCTTCAGTCTATAAAGCTATCTTGGAACAGGGAAAGAAATATGGTCTAAGGCATGCAGGATACAGAGCTCTGAATTCTCTCAGCAGTGAAAAAGGTGAGTTACTTTCACCTGAAAGACAGTAATCTTATTAACATCTTTCAGTCAAATGGGTATGTGAGTAAGTATTTCTGTTTTCCACTTTCACATGAATGTCTGTCCTGGTAATATAAAACACATCAATGTTCTAATGCAAGTGCATTGGTACAATATCATCAAATTAGATGGCATGATGATTGTGAATGAGTAGTAGGTAAGGATCTGGAAGAAGGTAGTTGCAGCCTGTTTGAAGGTACTATCCTGGAAACAGAGAAAAACCATAGAAGTACTCAGTCAGGAGAACTGGTAGCCCAGTTATGACTAAAAAAATGGCACCTCCCAAACACAAAATCCCTTTCTGTGGAAAGCATGACAAAGTCTAGTAATGGATGAATTCCACTTCATTTGCAAGCACATTCTCAGAGACTCATGCCATTGTCATGATTCAAAGAAAACAAGAGAGAAAATCCATGTCTAGATACAGTGGTTAATTAAGTAACCAACTAACTAGATGGCTTACCGAACCTGAAGGTTCATCACCGAATTAACCAAAGCCCTCCACCGAACCCTGTCTTGGGCCAACAAAATCCAGTCTCCTTCAACTCCTATCTACCATAGATCCCACCTGACATTATCCTCCCATCTACGTCTAGGTCTCCCCAGCGTTCTCTTTCCCTATTGCCATAAAATGTGAAGAAATATACACACATTAAGTAACTCCATGGAGCAGAGTCCTTGATAAGTAAATAGTTGCTCTTGTTGAGAAACTGTCCATCTTTCATGGAACCTAAGTGTTAACTAGCACCTGTCACTGGTCTTAAGTCCACTTCCTTTGTGGTCTTAAGGACCTAATGAGAACTTTCTGCTGGCCAGACTATCGCCTCCTCATTCCTCAACTTTAATTTGCCAATTCCTCTTAGCCTACTTCTTTTCCTGACCCTATATAAGCTATTCACTTCCCAAAAACCTTGCTCAGTCCTGAAGACGGAGATGTAAGTATTCTGTATCTGGTAAAGTCATGCTTTTCTTTCCTTTTTTTTCAATAAATATTGCTGGTTACAGGTTATCACTTATGGAATGCTGACTTGCGGACTGATGACAATCCATTAGAAGCAGGACTGGATTTAATTTGCCGAGAGGATGGTGATTATGTTGGCAAGGAAGCTCTGGATGTGATCAAGCAAAAGGGTTTGAAGAAAAAGCTGGCATTCTTTCAGCTTCAAAAGTAAGTGCAACAGTAGCCAGGAATGTTATTAATAATATAATAATTAATTTTGTATTCATTATTATTGTATCTTTTATTTAATGGCTATACAAAACATTGTCATCATATCACAGTGAAACTTATCTATAATTGAAATGAAAGAGGCAGGGATTTTTTTTCCATTGGAGACAGGTACCCAAATAACAGTAACAAATTCAAAATTAATGTTTTTTGTATGTATACATCATCCATAAATAGTACTGTATTTATTCTGGATGCATAACTGGATTACACATTTTTAACTACATGATATATATTGTTTTAGTTTTCCCAAGAGTGAAATAACATGTTTGTCATTTAATTACTTTTTTGATGTAAAGGTATGATTTTCAATTACTATTCATGGTCTGCAAATAAAAAAATTGCACTTGAGTTCAAATCTTGGTCTAATGACTTGCTATCCTGCTGAAATTGTCCTCAGTTCCTCCAGGCAAATGCCAAGCTAGTACCTTAAATTAGGCTATGACCATTTCATTCTGTGTCCTTTCACATTCATTATTCATCCTATCATTCAGCACTATAGTTAAACAAACCACAAACAAAATAAATCAGATAGTTCAGAATTATTTCCCTTTGATCAAAATGCATGGTGATTCTCTTTTTGCTTTTAGATAATTACATTAAGATTTTAGGTTACATTTAAGAAACAAAAAATGCCTCTTTTTTAAATAAAATTGATTGTTTATAGCCAGATTCAAACACATAACTCTTAATTGGGAATGCCAATGAACAAATCATGGAAAAATGAAAGAAATACCTGATTCCCTCATATGTTTAGTCTTGCCAATGCAGCACAAATAATAGTGATAATGTGTGTATGATAATACTGACAATTACTTTTTGTTCATTAACATAAATTGCTTGACTATGCATGCTTTACAGACACAGTAATTAGGCCTACACATTCTCTTTCAAATATCACAATCTGCATATTTCAGTATCCATTTCCAACTGTTCTTGGTATGAGTTCCACTTGGAAATTTTTAAACATGTACCATAGTTGAATAACATACAACTGCACAGTTTAAATAGGTAATTGTGCAAATAAAATACATACATTGATGTATATGGCAACACCAGAACTTGAACTTGCATATTTGACCTTTGCATTAATGCATCTCCTATTGTACCAATTTTTTTACCAGCTAATATGGATGCCCAATTGAAATATAGGCTGCACTTTCATTATGCCATGGAATCTAGTTGCACATCTTAAGAAAGTTATTAACATTAATTCATAGTTTTTTTCAAATTAAGCAGACATATTGGTTTCTTAATAGACATCCAGCATCAATAACTAATTAATGAAAGGCAGATAAAAGCCACACATGGATAAAGGCAAATAAATTATGAATGAATGGAGTTATGACACCAGCTGTGCATTTATATCACTTACAGTTTTGGACTTTGAAAATTTTAAGTGCATTTCTTTTGTTTGACAGAGTAAATTCACTAATAATGTTTTATTACAATTATGTTTATGCTTACTCTTTCATTGTGACAAATTTTGAGTTGTAAACCATGTTATATCTCAGTAACAAAGAAATTTAGGCCCCATATGGATTATTCCGTTACTGTTCAGTTTTCAACAAAGAATACCACTATATACTACACACGCTGTATTTACCAGACGTTACATCCATAACAGCAAGAGCTTTAACTATGATTTATATTTTTAGGATAATAGATCTTAGGCTATTGTCAAGCAGACAAAGAAGTAAGTACATGTTTCCTAGTCCAAATTGATACTAGTTTCAGAGTTATTCCTCAAATCAAAATCCAATAAACTTCAATTTTCAGACAAATTCCAGTCTGGGGTCTGGAAACCATTTGGAGAGATGATCAAGTTGTAGGATTCCTTCGAAGAGGGGAGTATGGCTATGCCTTAGGGGCTAGCATAGGACAAGGGTAAGTAAGGCTTTGTTGTTGTTGCAACAGCTGAATTTATGCAAACAAACAGAAAAAGAACTAACTCCCTGGTAACAGTGTCCAAAAGATTAACACAGGTACTACCAAAAGACATGATCCAGAGTCAGTTCAGTCCATTTCATTTCAGTGTTATCCTTCCATCTTCTTCTGTCTTCCAAGTGACCATTTTCCAAGATAACCTCCCCCCCCCCCCCCCCCAATCATTCTGTGTAGATTTATAGATTCCTCCTTCAAAGCTAAATGTTCATCCCATTGTAACCTCCTTCATGATTTCACTATTCTAACACAAAGTTCTTAATTGTAGAATATTCTGAATTTTCTACTACATTCTTTTTAGATTCATACATTTTCCTGAGCACGTTGTGTTCTTCCCACATTTCAAACAACACAAAACCGATGATAAAGTAGTTGTTTTATTACTAAGCATATATTTTAATCCTTATTGTTTATGAAAATGACAAAAAATTTCATACTCATTGAATTTAAGAGTAAAGCTGACTATATTTTTAACTATGTGCAGTTACGTGAAACATCCAGAGGGGCGACGTGTCACTCCAGAATTCCTCCAGAATGGCCACTACCAAGTGGAGGTGATGGGGAATCGTTATGATGTATCTGTCTACTTCAAAAGCCCATTTGATCCCAATGGAAAACGACCATTAGGCATTTATGATGAACAGTTACCAATCAGGCAATAAAACCTCAGTTGTTCTACTGCTGAAAAGAGCAGCTCATCCTTGTGGTTTTCCGTCATAACACAAAAGACCTTTATGCCCAAGACAGCGGAAAGTGTTCAGTATAAAATAGTTTGCACTTGTACCATGTCTTAACAAACACATGCACACACACACAGATTATATATATATATATATATATATATATATATATATATATATATATATATATATACACATACACACACACACAGGTTTAGCAGTTAAGAAATGGTTGCAGATAATGACAAAGAGGGGGAAAGAGAGATTGAAGTGTGGCATGGGTTATAAAAGAAAATGTTTAAAAGAGTACATTAAGAAAGTTAGATGGTTGGAGCCCACAGTACATAGCATTTAAAGACCTAAACAGATGAGGTAATCAATATATCTCTTGCATATGTATTACTTTAATAACAAGCCTGACTCCTTAACCATTTGACAATTCCAAGGCCCTCCAGTGTGCCATTTAAATAGGACATAGACTACTTTGTCTGTCAGAAGTTATCTTTATGTTCATTTCTTAGCCGTGCTACAAAACATCCTTCTTTTGTAAATGAGTTCACTGTTTAATGATACATGAATGCAGTCTAATCCAGACCTTTTGCAGATGAACACAGAGTATCTTTATGTCTTTCAAGAAAAGTAAAACTTGAATGTAATTCATTACATACCACTGTAATACAGACACACTGAGTTCTAGTGATTTGAACATTTCAGCATGGCTGCCAGCTGTGATGTAGCAAATATCCTACGATATTCAGTATTTTCCCACACATCCATATTGTGTATTACATCTGTGATTACGTCAGTAATCTAGTTATTTTGTTCAGTCATATTTCAGGTAAGGCTGGCTGGAAGTCCCCAGAAACAAAGTGCATTTGTGATAAGTCTGACAAACAAGGAGGCCATGATATTAGTCCCTCAGTCAATCCATTGGCACAGGAATATATAATTTAGAAATTATTTTTGTTGGGAAGCATTTTCATTGGAATTGTTTTACCTATTATGACCCAAAATTTTCTGGTCCTACAAATGAAAGATGAGAATCCACAAGGAAGTTCAGCTGTGTAGAGTATTACTTCTTTACTTTGTACATACTGATTGAGTTACTTTGCTCAAGATAAAAATACCTTATATCACGGCTCACCAACTTTTTCTGGGTGAAGGCAATTAATATACTCCCATTCAAAGTACACCATATGCATTTACAAATGCACATGAACCCACACACACAAACAATTGTGCACATTCAAAATCACTACTTTTTATGATTAAGGGGCCATAAATATATAGTATAAACATTTTTTTATATTTTCTGAGACCAAAATATAAGAAACTGTAAAACATAACTATTGAAATCCCTCTCTCTGCCATCAGTTTTCACACGTCTGAAAACACTTTCCAGACGCCTTGGTGCCCACAGATACATGGTTCGCAATCCCTGACTTACATAATCTAAGTAGTACTTTATTAATTATATAATTGTTATGTTATAGTTATTACTAGCCTCAACATATGGACTGAAGGAAAGTGTAAGTTTTTCCCAGAATTTATTTAGTATTTGTTCTATTTATTCATTCAGTCTTCCTTCAGACAGCCATCTGATACTGCAATTTTTACTAATCCTGCTCTAAAATATTTGGTTGTAAATAGGGTAGTCTGTAACTAACCTCTAACTGCATATCTGGTATAAAAACCTGGTGAAACAATTTGACATTCAGGGTAAAATAGGGAGAATTCAGAAAAGGAATTCTGCATCTGTAAACATTTTACTGAATGGACAAAAAGTTCAGTTTATTTGCAAGGAAATATATTCTTACAGTAAATGTTCTGATTAAAAGTCTACACTTTATGTAATGCACAACTCATCTTGGACCAATGTTTACATCTATGTAAAAAATGTAAATAAGGTGAACTGCAGAGAGATGGGAGCTCCTTTTTCTAACATGTGAAATTGTTTCAAGACAATGGATTACAGTTCTTACTTTGTGAACACTGAATACTGCTGACCAAGATATAAAATTTTTATTTAATAAGACAGAAGTTGAGATTTCAGGTTCTCACAGTAATGAGGATGAAGATGACTGTCCTCTGGGATGTTGTTCCATGTCATCATCATCATCATCATCTATGGTGCTTCAGCCCATTTTCAGGCCATGACCTCCCCCCTTTCTCAGAGGTTTCTTGATCTTTGAAGTGTGCATTTGTGAGTAGTGAGTGACCACCCCACTGACTGCATGATTCCTACTCAATCCTGATTTGACTGCCAGAGCCATCTAGCAGTGAATCAGGAGACTTGGGTGAGAAGTGGCTGCTGAATTTTGCATATGAAACATCTCGTATCACATTCGTAAGGTTCTTTTACATGCTGTAAATCTACAACTGGGACCACCGGCTTTACTTCCCCTCCGAAAAAAGTTGTGCTACGGATTTTTATCACCCTAAAAAATCCATCGACCTCGGCCGGGATTGAACCCGCGAACCGTGTCCAGTGGTGAGTACGCTAACCACTAGTCCACCGAATGCAACTGTTGTTCCATGTAGTGTGACAGAAATTGATTGATGTTTCAGAGGTGTTTACTGCCTCATTATCAGTGTGATTTCCATGATGGAGGTAGTAACTACTTTTGATTTAAGCTTTGTAGTGAGGGGCTACATATTTTGTTTCCTTCATTTATTACCACTAGGGTGATTAAATCAATGATGATGAGATGAGCAAGACATGTAGGAAAGATGCTGCTACAAAACTATGGTTGGAAAATATCAAGGGAAGAGTCCATGTGGCACATCTAGGCATAGATGGGAGGATAATACCAAACTGATGTTGAAGAAATGTACTTAAAGGTGTGGACTACATTCAGATGGCTCACGATAGGGTTCAGATGTTGGATTTTGTAAACATGGCAAATAATTCTTCATCTTTCATTAAAGCAGATGAGTATCAACTTTTCAAGGAAGACTGTGGAATTAAAGAGGGAGGGTATGTAACATCCCAATCGTTCTTTAGGTAACATATTTTTTATTCCAACTGCTACTTTTAAATACAATACCCGGCACAACAATCCAAATTTTAACTGTCAGTATTCATATGATTTCCTTTAGCATCCAAAATTGTCTTGTTGATTAGTTATTTCATCATTCAGAACTTCACAAAACATCTTATGGTATCTTCTGTTAGGTATTTCTGCAGACTGTGATATATATTTTTTCTTCCTGACCTACCTGGTTTACATCCTTCAGAATAAAATCAATCGAAGGTATATAAAAACATCTCTCTATTCAGGTTATGTGTTGACTCTATTCATGAAGCCAGAGGGTTTGCATGTATTGTGATGCTGTTAATTCGAGTGTCAGTCAATGGCTTGTAGTTTTTTGGGTTCACTGGAAGCTTCTCGAGTTCATCAAGAGTATCAGAACCATCTATTACCCTGTAGAAGAGTGACAGAGACTTATGATCCCATTACAGATAAGAATGATACTTTAAAAAAGACAAGAAAACAACTTACTTTCCAAATAGAGTGTATTTGAGATCCAAATGAGGCTGAGGTGCATATGTTATGAAAAACTGACTGGCATTAGTGTTTGGTCCATTGTTTGCCATTGACACCATACCTCGTGCATTATGCTGTAAAACAAAATATTCATTCTACATTACTAATTTCCGTATCAGAAATAATTCAGTCTGCCAGATCAGAGTTTTCTTCTTCTATACCTGATGCGAAAGAAAATGTGACCTTTGAAACACCGTGATTTTTGAAAGCATTTTCAAAACTTCCAACAGATGATGGATAAAGTCCAAAATAAATAAATAAATTAGTAACATAATACCACCACCAAAGACATTAAGAGAATAATTCTTTCTGCTTGTTCTTTAAGCAGTCTGAGGTTTTCTGAACTAACTCCATGGAGCAGAGTACTTCTTGAGAACCTAATAGTATAGTCAGCTAGTCAAGGAGTTCCCTCCCTTTTATCCCCATCGTCATCCAAATGAATCCAATTCACACCCTCCAAACCAATTTCCCTAAGATCCACTTTAATATTATCCTTCATCTATGTCTAGGTCTTCTGAGTGGTTCTTCCACTCAGGCTTTGCAACCAAAATTTTGTATGCACTTCTCATTTTCTTCATATGCTACATGGCCCACCCATCACATCCTCCTTTATTTTATGATCCTAATAATATTTCTGAAGACTACAAATTACGGAACTTATTAAGCAATTTTCTCCAGCTTCCAAGCTCCCTGGGACCAAATATTCTCCTATGCATCTCATTCTCAAGCATTCTCAATCTGTAGGATCAGGCTTCACATACACAGCAACAGGTAAATTATAGTTGAATGTATTTTAATCTTTCTGATAGGGTGATTAATAACTTGTGAAATGCAAAGGATGTTGAAGAAAGAAGTTGTGGCCCAATTTAAGGTACTACCCCAGCACTTGTTTGGGTGTACTGAGCTATTAAGATACCAAATCTTTGGGCCAGTATTTTAACCTGGTACCTCCTAACTATAAAGCATGAGTGCTAACCACCTGACCACTAAATTTGGTGAAGCTGCTTATTTACTATGGAAGTATTATGAATACATACATTTCCATTATCAGTGTTCTGTTTATTATGACAATCTTACTGACCACTGTTTAATTATATAAATTATCGGTCACTGAGAATGGCATATTTCCAATTCTACTTGCAGACATAATAATAATAATAACATATTAACAAAAACCATTAGATAAGATACATCTGTATCTTATTCTCATTTATGATAGGACATTTAGGTTATGATTGTCTCTATTATGTAAAGACATGAATATGAGTAACAAAGTATATCTTAACTACCAGGTAAACATAATACAGTATGTTTATATAAAAGCTGTTATGCTTAAAGGAAATGTACTCTAAATACACAGTTTCTAATTAGCAGAGCTCTGTGTATGATTTTGACTGAATACAAACCTTTAAATCTTCTTTGAACTCATCTTCAAACTTCCGACCCCATATAGAATTTCCACCCTTCCCTGTTTGTGTTGGGTCTCCAGTTTGAACAATGAAGCTTTTTATGTTCCGGTGAAAAAAGCAGCCATTATAATAGTCACTTGCACACAGTGCAAGAAAATTCTGCATGAAAAGAAATGAGTTTTAATTCCGTAGTTCACAAGATGTACTTTCTTTTTGCAATAGTCTCTTACACATAGTACAGAAAAATCTTGCATAAAAATAAATGCAGTTTTGAATATGAAGCATACTTTGTCTGTGCTTAATATGGGCTACTTGAAAATTACTGTTCACTCACTTTGTATATTTGGTTACCTTACCTCACAAGCTTTAGGACAATATTCGCAAAACAATTCGATTTTCATATCTCCGACATCTGTGTGGATAGTAACAGACTGAAAGTAGAAAATGCAGTAATTATTAATTATGAACTTCATATCCAAGTCTGTATACACTTCCCTAATAATGTGGTTGTTTGGTAAATGTTTGCAAACTTGTAATTCCACAAAAATAGGTCTTGTAATTATGCCATTAATTTAATAACTGGAATTCAGAAGACATAACACACAATGCTTTTCACAGATGTTAATATGTCAGAATATAATACATCACACTATTATAATAAAATACCTAGAATTGAAATAAATGAAAAATTCCAAGAATACAATGTTCCACAGCAGATAAAATATTCATAACTACATAAGCAATTTTGTAGTTTATTTATGAATAGCCAACAAATATCTACATTTAAAATATTATTACAAACAACAACAAATAACATTATATACCAAGTAAATGATTATACATATAAATTCCACACACACTTCAAACAGAATAAAATTTATTTACATGTCATAGCACAAATACAACACTTGTTTGTAATAAAAATATAAATTACATATTTATGACAGTGATTAACAGCCTATTGCAGTATTACAGCAAAAATAATTATACATAACCTCTACTGCTTATATGTATTTATAATAACTGAGAATTTTTGGTTGAGGTAAATTCTTCTATTGAGTAGAAGGAATGAGATAAGAGACATTCGTTTAGTGTGGGCTTAAACTTCTTTATATCGTAATTCAGACCTTGTATAGTGGAGGGAAGATTACTGAATAGCTTAAATCCAGTAAACTCCTTTATGACATTCAAGTTTCACATTTAGCATATGAAGGTTAAATCTGTATGTTGTACTTATATTGTGGATATGTGTTTGCTTAAAATTTTTCTACAGATGATGATAATGAAAGCAGGAATTTGCTGGTTACTGTAAGAATATTATATTTCTTAAACAGTTTCCTACATGAGGCTCTCCATTTCTGTTGGTAGTACAAAATCTCATGAAATATGTTCTGTCAAAATTTAATGAGATTATGTTGGCTTTAATCCACTTGTTCAAGCTAGCAAAGACATCATTCATGCAAATTTGGAAACAGTTTCTGGGTGTAAAATAAAAAAGTATGGATTTAGACTGAGAGTTAATTGGTTGGCAGTAAAACGATATATATATATGAGGAAAAGTTAAGGACCAAGTATTGAACCTTGAGGAACTCATAGATGGTTGTCTTCTGGGTTGTTGTGCAGTGTAGTCTGGTAGAAGTTTACCGACGTTGCAGAGGTCCTTGCTGCCTCCATCATCAGGGTGATGAGTGACCTGATGCTTTAGGTATATCTATGTGTGAAATAATAAAGATAGTCAAGGAAATTTATTGACAGAGAACCGTGATATTGTTAATAGATGGAAAGAGTATTTTAGTCGTATCCTGACCGGAAATATAATTGAGACAGAGCAGCCGACATATTATACTGTGGATAATTATATTGAAGATCGTACGTTCGAAGAAGTACAAAAAGTAATCAAATGTCTGAAAAATGTTAAAGCACCCGGAAGTGATGGGATTACTAAAAAAAGGGGGAGTCAAGTTATGGGAGAGAATACATAATCTGATATTGTTAATCTGGAAAGAAGAAAAGATTCCAGAAGAATGGACCCTAGGAGTAATACAACCTATACATAAAAAAGGAGACAAAATGGAGTGTACCAATTATAGAGGAATTACACTTCTGAATGTAATATATAAAATCGTGTAAAGTATTCTATATAATGCATTGGTTGTATATGTAGAAGACATGTTAGGAGAGTATCAGTGTGGCTTTAGAGCAGATAGATCAACGATAGACCAGATATTTGTATTGAGACAGATTCAAGAGAAAGCCTATGAATATAATATTGACTTACATAGTTTATATGTGGACTTCAGACAAGCATTTGATAGTCTCAATAGGGACCAAATGTTAAGCGATATTCTCCTATTAGGGATACCATCTAAATACGTCAGGCTCATTAGAGCAATTTTGAAAGACTGCAATGCAGTAGTAAGAGTAGATGGTAAGCTAACTAAACCATTTAATGTCAATATGGGAGTTAGACAAGGAGATGCTCTCTCAACAATGCTTTATAGCCTGACGCTGGAAGCATCTATTCGGAAACTTGAGATCTCAGGACATATAGGCATAAAATCAATACAAGTGAGTGCGTATGCAGATGATATAGCTATTATTAGCAGAAATAAAGCTGCACTGGAAGAAACAGTATTAAAATTGATAAAAGAAACACAATTAAGGGGGCTAAAAATAAATGAATTGAAAACAAAATATATGAAAATTACAAGAGCAGCAAGAAATGTAACAAATAAATTGAGAATAGGACTTTATAATTTTGAACATGTGCAGAATTTTAATTACAGATTAATACTATAAATTCAGTAACTAATGAAATTAAAGCACGTATTGTGAATGGTAATAGATGTTATTATGCCTATCAGAATTTAATGAAGTCTAAAATACTGGGGAGGGAACTTAAACTGAGAATCTATAAAGTTCTGATATGACCAGTAGTCACATATGGATGTGAAGCCTGGACATTAACTAGCTTTGATGAGCAACAACTTAGAATATTTGAATGTAAAATATTACGGAAAATCTATGGTCCAATACAGAATAGTGATGGCTCCTGGAGAATTAGGATGAATCATGAACTAGATTGTATCATACAGGGAGCAGATATTGTGAGGCTGATCAAAAGCAAAAGGTTAGCCTGGCTTGGCCATGTTGCAAGAATGAAAGGAAACAGGGTAACTAGAAGAGTGATGGAATGGAGACCGATGGGAAGAAGGATGAGAGGGAGACCACGGAAACGATGGATAGACGACGTGGAGGAGGATGATGGGAGTAAGGGGATGGAGAAGAATTGTGAATGATAGGACAGAATGGAAAAAATTCATCGAACAAGCTAAGACCCACAGAGGGTTATAATGCTATAAGAAGAAGAAGAAGAAGATATGTGACTAAGGTTTTGTTCTTGTATTGAAAATTCTCAAGTATATGTATATCTATATATGAAATAAGTTTTGTACTTGAATGATATGTTCTACATGCTTTGGTTTAGCTAAAAGAAATATCTATGAAATGTAAATAAACTCTAATTTTAACTCTTATACATATCAAAATAAGTAAGTCAAGGAAATATTTTCTTGCATGATGTTTACAACCTTAATAACCCTAAATTAAAGTAATTATAATTATAATTAGATGAGATATTTGAACCATGGAAAAATTTACCTCAATCAAAAATTCTCCCCTATTGTAAGTGCACGTGAGCAATAGTGGCTACGTTATCTTGTGTAATTAATTTTGCTGTAACTGACTGTAAATTATTGTCATAAATATGTAATTTATATTTGTATTAGAAATAAGTATTGTATTTGTGCTGTGACTTGTTCAGGCCTATGAAGGACCTATAGAATGTAAATAAATTCTATTCTAACCACTTGGGCACTTACCATATTGCATTACAGAGGGTTGACTATGTATTAAAATTCGAATAATCATAAGGTGCGGTAATTTTAGTAAAAACTATATTATATTATATACACATACCACCTTCAACATAAGTCCGCCATAATGGCATCACTACGTCACCTTGGCAACAGCTTAATCAAGTATACATCTTAATTAAATTGAAATTATAGAAATACGTATATTTTGTATCTTATAACGCATATAGTAAAGAGATAGCATTTTACATCGCTTAATGGACATATTTCAATATTTAATAATTTAACAAGGAATTTGTAGTTATTAATGCTAAATGGAATGCTGGGATCCGTGGAGCTAAACAACTACGGGTAAAGGAATTTCACTTGTCCTCTGATAATTTTATTGCAGTAATAATACATCGAAGGCATTTGTTCTTAAACATTAAATTCAGGAGTTGCATCCACAGAAATTCGACGCTCCTCTATACGTTGCTATAGGACAGTGATTCATTTTACATTGTGGTAAGATAGGCAGAAACTCGAACTGCAGTATTGGATGTGTAGTATCTTCAGTATTCCTGAACTTTGTGAATGACGTCATTGTATTGATCGCAAGAGACATCCGTCGCATTCGCCATCTTGAAGATAGTGAAATAGAGGTTGTAAAGAAGGAAAATTTGAATCTGTAGCCATCTGTTACTGTTTGTATTCTAAGGGATTAAATTCCATTTGTCTATTGTTTACCCATTTGGACGGACCAAGGTACGTTGTTACAATTTTACAGTGAAATGTATTTATACGATATAACAGTTTTCCGTGTTGGATTATACATATAAGCGAATACCAATCACTTCGTAGTAGGCTAATGTGTTGGTCATATATACACTATGTGGTGATTGTTTCCCATCATAAGTTAGAAGTTAATTGCATATACTTTGTTGCAAGTGTTATTTACGTATTAAATAATGTGTTCGTTAGTATATTTTATTAGGGGGTCTGTCAATTAGGGTGTAGGCTAAAAGCCTAAAGCGCTTGTGTGTGATGGAAGATTTCGTAGATGGGAACAAGGACAAATCACATTTGAAGAATGTTTGTTTTGCATGGCAAGAAAACGAGGCATACTATATTTAACTTTTAATACAGAATTAATCGAAATTAAATAAACTTTACCAAGTAGGGCATGATGAACCTCGATTGACAGTGACATTTGTGTTCTGTGGACAGTGTGTGGTCTTTGGTTTAAATAATAGCGTGGCAGAGTAGAAAATGGGTTGCTGCGTGACCTTTCCAAGGTTTTAAGGTTTTTACCTTACTTTTTTGTGCAAATATATAGGATATACGAAAAGTTTATATTCTTTCCATCAAAGAACTTTGTTAAGTAACAGTAGGCTTCAGTGTTTCAGTACAGTTATCCACATGTGAAAATTAATATTTGGCAGACATTTACAATATAAATGTGAGAAGTTTATTTGAAGTGTGTTATGCAGCTGTACAAAATCACACATCACACATTATTTGCGAAATTGTATGTGAACCATAACATGTAAGCATACTCTATACCTTTTGTTTCCTGTGGGCTGTTCTGCTGTTTTGAAATTCAGTTCAATAGTCTTGAAGTAAGAAATGTTTACCCTTTGAGATAGATTATTTAGCTCATTATTAGGCTTAGTTAAAGTGTGTTGGACATGGCTAACTTTTACATTTTGGCCAGTCTCTTCAGCATTTTTCTTTGTGTTTTAGTGTCATAGTTACATATTTTTTGGTGCAGTCACTGGATGTCAAGCATATACCCATTGTGATACTTTTAAACTAATTGAAAAAAATGTGTTTAGTGCATGTTCACAAGGAGGAGCAGAATCCTTGAGAAGGTGGTTGTTTATTCAGGTAGTCATATTCCTGCCTTTTATGGAACCTGAAATTTCATTTGTATTTTCAGTAGAGCACAACTGGCCTTTTCTGTGAATCCTCTTCACATCACACACTGCTTAAGATCTAATTTAATATTGTCCTCCAATTTAAGCTGGGTCTGCCAAGTGTTTCTGACTGAATTTAGTGGGGTTTTTTTATCCATCCATATTCACCTTAACAGTAGTTGGTGAAGAGAAGAAATTAGGCAGCTTTTCATTATCCAGTTCTCCCAGCCTCTTGTTCCTTCTTGCTTTTTGGTTAAAATTGTATCCTCAGCACCCTTTTCTGAAATGTCCTTTGTCTCTGTTTTCCCTAATGTGGGAGACTTTCATACACATTCAAAATGTGGTCATAGATTTATTTTATTTTCTTGCATTATATAGGAGACAAATACAAAGGGTTCTAAATTTAATTATATAACACAGTCCTCAAATTAATTTTTTCATAAATTGAATTTAGACTTGTTACTTTCATTCACAGATATTCAAATGACACATTTTATGATTCGGTTTTGCCTTCTTCTTAATGTTGTTAAAATATGAAAATGAATCTGATGGTGTAGTAAATATAATTAAGAATGGTAGATACATTGATAAAAATGACATTCTCTTTGTTATATGAATAAAAAAATTGTTTTCACAATTTGTTTAATATAGCTTTCACAATTTGTCTGTGGAAGGAAGGATCCTTAATTTTTTAGATTCATTGCCACTTGTTTTTTCATACCTCATAGTACCATCATAATTATAAAAATAGCTTTTTGTGTGCTGTATCACAGTTTTATGATCAACATACTGGCTTAGTATTCAGTCTGAATCATTTTTACAAATGCCAAAATGTGCACATGACAATAGTTCTGGTGCATTTTCCTGAAATTTGCCTTTGTGAATGGTGGCAGAGCAGTTTTAGCAAAACTCTTCTCATGAAAATCCATCCATCTGTTGTGAAATTGTTGCATTTGTATTAATGGGTTGATTTCTGAACACTTGAGATCAAGTTATATCAATGGAAGATAACAACATAAGCCTTGAAGATTTCTGTCTTCTGGGTTGCACTGTGTAGTCTGGTTAACATCGACCAGACTACACAGCGCAACAACCCAGAAGACAGAAATCTTCATACTCACCACTGTGAAAACCTGAAATCTTACAACATACGCCTTGTCTCACGTGCTTGTACATGTGTAGTTCTGAACTAGGTTATTCAGTGATTGGGATTAGCTCAATCTAATGGACCCTAAAGAGTAGGTGCCCCCTTTACAATACCTGATGACAACATCCATTTCTCAAAACATTGTGTTTTATAATATCAGGCAGACAAGGTCAAAAACTGAACAATACAGATTGTATTACACCATTGTCAGAACCCTTCTGAATTGATCCATTCTACAGATCTAATATCAAACTGAAGCCACATTCATTTGCTTCCGTTGTTTGAGGTGATGCCCCATATATATCATAGGAAACAGTTTTGCTTATCATTTGAGGAAATTCATTGTTAATTATGATTGCTATCTCACTGATAATTGATATGATTGGTGTAGTGAGTAACATGTGATAAAGGGAATATATGATGCTGTATATTACTTTGAAAGTGTTGACACATTGTGTTCACAGCAATAGGGTTCGTTCCACGGGTCTGTTTCATCTAAATGGTTGCCTGCAGACAGCATGTCTACTCTGTCAGGGATTGCGTCGAAGGGGGAGAAAGGAAAGTCAAAGTTTCAGTCACTCGACATAAATAGTTTGTATAGGGTGAGTGAACGTTTTTATAGTACTGATGTATTTTAATTAAATTGCTTTGTATGTTTTATAAGCATTGTATTATACAGTTAATGTTCAGATATCTCAGGCGCCTTAATACTGTGTGTCCTTGATTCAGGGAGAGTCCTTGGAGCCACATCAACAGAAAAGTACATTACCCCGCAAACATGGCATGCAGAGTCTGGGTAAAGTGCCGTCAGCACGACGACCTCCAGCCAATTTACCAAGCCTGAAGTCTGAACATAGTGGCAACGATCCAGCCATAAGTTTAGTTCCTAGTGGTGGTACAGGATGGGGCAGCAAGCCAGGAGAGACAAGTCAGGCAGTCACACCAACTCAACCACCACCACCTTTGGTAAGTAAATTAGTATGTTTAAAATTTGGGAATTCCTTTGTGTTAGTACCAGAGGGGATGGCCTGTTTAAATCAACAGGACTTACAAAGACACCCAGATAATTAAATCATAGTCAAGGGATCTCAGCACATGGCCAGAGAACATTGTTATAGTATTGTTTCACCCTGTATGGTTAAAATGGTTACTGCTATAATTAAATATTTGATAACAAGTGAATAATTCATTGAAATAATAAGTAAACTATGTCAAAGAAAATGTGTGAACCTGTTTGCATGACATTTTGAATCATATCAGGCATTTAACACTTTCACTGCTGCCTGCCTAAGTGGACTGATTGCAGTGGTTAGGGGAGGGAAGTGCCTCTTCTTTTTTGTGTATGCATGTGACTGCACACACAATAGAATGTTGTTGTCAGATACAACTTCAAAGCTTATGTTTGTCAGTAATATGCAGTTTGATGATTTAAATTGAATTCTAACTCTGTCCATGTAATGTTGAGATTTCTCAAACATAATTTATTTTCTCCCGACTGTCTATACTTTATTTATTTTGAAGCATGTTTTACAGGAATATTTGGTATCTTTAATTTTACATTCGAAAAATGAGTGTGGTATATAAGTATAAATACTGTAATTACATAAAAATACAAAATTATTTTATATTATTGGCAGTGGTAAGGTGAATCTGAGGTAGGCATTTATCATTGAAGTTCTGTTTTTTTTTTACCCTTGGGGGATTAGTGGTTAGCATGCTCACCGCTAGACCCAAGGTGGATTAGTAGTTAGCATGCTCACCGCTAGACCCAAGGTTCGCGGGTTCAAACCCAGCCGAGGTCAGTGGATTTTTAAGAATGATAAAAATCTGTAGCACAAACTCTTTCAGAGGGGAAATAAAGTTGGCGATCCCATGTTGTAGATTTACAGCATGTAAAAGAACCTTACGAATGTGATACGAGATGTTTTGTAAGCAAAATTCAAAGGGCCAATTCTCACCCAAATCTCTCCTGATTCACTACTAGATGACTAGCAGACAAATCATGATTGAGGAGAAATTGTGCTGAGGCAGTGAGTGGGATTGTCACTCACTACTCATAAATGCACAAAGACATAGAAACCTCCCACATGAAATCATGAAAGCAGTGGTGTTCTGTGATTTATAATTTTTTTCCATGTTATGGTGCAACATAAATTAACTTTAAAACAAAATTGGGAGGTTGTGTCTGACTCGTACCAAGGCAGAAGTCGCTGAACCTACTAAAATCAGCAAATGTGAGGGTTTCCATTAAGTAACATAACATTCTGTAAGTGCTACTGACATGTAGCAAGAGCCTAGGAAGTAGTAAAAACCTGATCTGTCATAGCAAATAAGCATAAGATCACCCCGATGATGGAAGGAGCAACGAGCTCTGGAACATCATTAAACTTCTATCAGACTACACGGTACAACAGTCTAGAAGACGGCCATCGAATTCGTAACATACGAGGCGCGTCCCAAAAGTAAGTTTCCCTGGGGCCGTTTACAGAAACAAAACACAATGTCATGGAAATATTTATTGCAACAGATACAGCAAGTGTCCAGCTATTTTTCAACATATTCGCCACCGGAATTGAGACATTTGTCATACCGTGGGACCAACTTTTAATACCTGTGTCATAGAAGTCTGCCGCCTGGGATTGGAACCACTGTGTGACAACCATCTCCGCCTCTCTGTCATTCTCAAAACGCTGATGCTGACCGGACAGGAATTTCTTGAGGTGTAGGAAAAGATGGAAATCACTGGGAGCGAGGTCCGGGCTGTAGGGTGGATGATTAAACACCTCCCAGCTGAACTCCTGCAGGAGACTTGCTGTCCGTCGAGCCGTGTGCGGCCTAGCGTTATCGTGCAGGAAGACAATACCGGCACTAAGCATCCCGCGCCGCTTGTTCTGAATGGCCCGTCGCTGAAAATTGTCTGTACCAGCGACGCACCATCTGCTTGCTCATAACGTTAGGCCCATAGACCCGGCACAGCTGACGATGAATTTCGATCGGCGCTATGCTCTGTGCATTCAAAAACTTTATCACTGACCGCACTTCACAGTCGGCGGGAGCTGGAATAAGAACCTCCATCTTCAACAGCTGCAACAATGCTACTGTGTGAACGCGGGAAGTACCGTTAGTGCATGCGCCATGCTACGTCATTGCTCTATCACGTACGCACAGTCGCTTCGCTCAATATAAGGTTTGCTAGCTGTGGGACGAGTGGGAAACTTACTTTTGGGACGCGCCTCGTAGTTATCGCAACTGCATGCATATGCAGTGTTTCAAAAAAGATTTATATGCCTTGTACTATGGAATATTAACCTTGTATATGTATAACTTTTTGGGACACTGCTATTTGTCAGCTATTTGAATGAAAATTGATCAAATACACCTTTAAATGATCAGGACTAATCTTAATATATTACTGTTTGATATCCAACTGTAGGTAACTGTTTTTCTTACAAGTGTACCATTATCCGTTTGAATTTATGTATTCTTTTGTGTCCCGTGAGGGATAGTGGCATCCATTTGGTGTTTATGTATGCTGTTCACTAGAGCGTGAAACATACTTGATGAGGTCAGTCAAGGTGGGCTCTTCCAAGCAGTGGCTGTGGGATACAAAAGCTGCCCTCTTGCTTTTCCTTTCTCTCATATTTATCCCACCACTCCTAATGCTTCATTTTTATTATTGTTTTTTCTGCCCATTACCCTTTATTAATGCTGAACATCCATCACACTTGCCATGTCTATATTTTGCGTGTACATATTGAAACCTGGTCGTAACTTGCCCATAGACTCCAAGACTCTGGTGTTCCACTGTCATCCCTGTAAGTTTGTTATGCAGAGAGGGTAGTGTGGTTTCAGTGGGTTACTGCTGTAAGGGAACATGATGTAATCAACCACATTATATAGAGTGAGGAGCTATTGGCAGTTGTACCCATGATAGGGGGTTAACCCTTTCATGTTTATGGAAGGAGAATTTGCACCATATGAAATTGTTTTAACCCTGGTAACGGATGGAGAATTTCTGTGATCATTACTCAGTGACATAATATTTTTTGGTGATGGCTAAATGGAATTTTGTTATTAGTGACATATTAGTCTATATTTATATTATCTTACATCTAGAAGTTGAGACGTGTCATAAATCTCAAAACACAGTGGAACATCTCCGAATTCTTCACACATTTGACATATGTCCTTTTGGTTGCCCTTCTTCCTACACCAACAAACACATCAGTGACTGGTGTGCATTTTTTCCTGTTTTGTTGGGCTGTGGATTGAAAAATGTCTTTCTTTCAAACTGAGGGTTGATTGTGGAGTTGTTTTCTTACTACCAGAATGTAAATGGTGTGGTACATGATGCTTCTTGATCAAGATGTGCGCAGTTCTGAGTCTGCAGTCCAGGTAGGCATTTTTTCCCCATGGATTTAGGATTCTCCAGATTATTAGGCTGTTATATGTGGTAATGACTAGCATATACAAGAACATATTTTGTACAATTTTATGGTCTTGCACATAGATGGACAATGGGTACCGGGGTCCTTTCCCGGGGGTAAAGCCGGCCGGGGCGTGATGCTGACCACTCACCCCCATCTAGTGCTGAGGTCAAGAAAGAGAGGAGCTATACCTCCACTCACCCCAAGCGCCTGTATGCCACGTAGCGGGACAAACTTTACTTTACATAGATGGACATGCTTGCATTACATGGTTAATGAAATCTACAATACCCCCCCTCCCATCCATGTACTGATTGCATTCATGAATAATGTATTATCTGCAAATATGCAGGTTTGGCTTTGTGCCCTGTTTCTGTGTCTGTCATTTCCACCTTGGCATGGCAATTAGAATAGAATGGCATTTGTCATTCAATATGACAGGTGGCCATAAATCAATTTTTTCCTCTCTTCAGGGTCTTCTTATCTGTAACCTTCAGAAGACCTAAACAATTTTCTCTCAGTTCTGCAAGCATTTGTGCCCCACTTGTGAAGTTCAGTGTACAATCTGAGGGAACTGTATCAGTTTTGAAGATATACAGTTCTGCCTTCGTCCAGTAACAGTTCAATAAGAAAGTGCATCACTAGAACCAGAAAGCGGTAGTTCAGTGTTCCCAGTATTGCCCATTCTCTGTCCTATTTATACAGTGCTCTTGTACTCATACCAAGAATTACATTTATACAGGTTAACTGTTGATTCCGTATCTTGCTCAGGTTGTCCTGATGAATGGCTTACAAGCCAGTTGGCCATTCCTAAGCAAGACTTGTTCGCAGTTACTCTGCTACTAGGCCATGGATTAATGAACATTCTTTTATTTCAGTGTATTATTTTTGCAAAATGGCATATAAAACAGTTGCATATTACATAGGTTGGTGGTTCCTTTGTATGCCGTCATCGGCAAAACAGCCTATTTTGAGTCATAGCCTTCCTTAGAAGATTCTACCAGATTTGTCTATTCCTGGCTATGCTTTTCCAGGTCCCCCCCCCCCCCCAAAAAAAAAGAAGCTTTAACATCTCCCATCTCAGTTTAGGCCTCCCTCTTCTGGCTTCTGGTTTGGCATTAAGAATTCTTTTCACAAGTTGTTGCTGGTCCTTTGAACATGACCAGCCCATTCATTTCATCCTACACACTTTTATAAAGGTTATAATATCCATGTCCTCATACAAAGCTTACAGTTCATAATTGGGCCATAAATGGAAGTCAGAACTTTTTTCTCAAAGAACAAGAGCTTTTTCATCAGATGTAGGTAGATAGTATCCCTGTTTCCAATGCATTTGTTAGGAATGGCCTAATTAATGTCTTACGTAATATGATTTTACTTTTTCACGAAAGTACGTGTGATTTTAATTTGTTCTTTAATCCATAAAACATTTATTAGCTAACAAATTTTTTTGTAACTAGTGCAGGGCGCTCCTTTCGGAGCTCCTAGGGGGCGTTGGTCAAGTTTGTAAAACACAACTAATCTTGTGTAAGAACCTAAACTAACCCCCCCCCCAAATTGAGGGTTAAAACAATTGACCAACCCCCCTTCTAGGGGGTTGGTTGCGTTTTGAAATCTTAAGTAACACGCAAAATTAACTCCCATTCGGTGGTCAAGTTTTTAAAACGCAACCCCCCTTCGGAAGGGTTAGTTTAGTGTCTCATTCAAGTGTTTTAACCCTTGAGTAAGAAACTAAACTAAGCCCCCCGAATGGTGGTTAAAACAACTGACCAACACCTCTTCGAGGGGTTGGTCATTTGTTTAATACGTAACCAACCCTCCTTCGGTTGGTTGCGTTTTAAAATCTTGAGTAAGACACTAAACTACCCCCCTTCGGGGGGTTAGTTTAGTTTCTTATTGGGTGAATATTATTATTAGTATCAGATTACCTTGTCGGTGTTGGCAACGTCTTTTTCACTTTTCTTCATTTCTTATGTCGCTGTACGGAGGCGACGTGCTGCTTCTGGAGCAGTGATAATGCAACTGGCTTGATAGTTTTTGATTTCTTTGATGCTACTACAGCTGATAAGTTTGACTATATTCTGACATGGAATTTAGTATCCTCCATTTTTAACTTTACCACCTAATAAGTTTATTAGGAATTTTTACTTCACCCATCGCTAAATATAACTGCTCCCTATTTATTGTAATATATGTAGATTTAAAGTCCACAAACAGATGATACAGTGTCACTCCAAACTATAGTTTTTACCATTATTTGTCATAATGAAGAGATTTGCTCTACAGTAGACCTGTTCATTTGAAATTCGCAATGATAACTTCCAATAGATTTTTTCAGCATGCGGTGAGATTCTCTTTGATAACACTTTATAGGCTGTATTTGAAAGACTTATTCCTCTATAGTTATGACATTCCGTTAGGTCTCTTTTTTATGTATTGGGCAGATGATGCTTTTGTTCTAATCTTTAGGGATCTCTTCCAATATCCGTATGTGAAGAATAATATCGTTTAGGTTATTAACCATTTCTTTACCACCACATTTAAATAGTTCTACCTGCAGGTTATCTACTCCTGGAGATTTAATATTCTTCAATTTTTCTGTTGCAGTTTCAGCCTTTTCCATTATTGTTGGCAGGTCTATTGTTTCTTCACCATAGTTATTTATTACATAGTGTTGTCTGTACTTGAATCTGATTACGGGTTCTTCAATAGGTTTTGGAAGTACTCTGTCATCTCTAATATTTCCTCCTCCTTACTATGATCTGTCCATCCACTCCTTTACATAATGTTTATTGGGGTTTATAATCCTGGGTTCTGTTAATTTTCTTATAAAGTTTCCTGTTCTGAATTTTATCCCTTAGATGATGTATTTCTTGAACTCTATTATTTTTGTATCTCTTTTCATTCATTCTTGCTGCTCGATAATCTTCCATAGAGGCTCTGGTGTAACTTCTTTGTTGCATCATAGTTATATGTTTTATTCTTTTCCTCAATTACAATCTGACACTCTTCATCAAACCAGTCATTATGGTGTTCTACAGCTATATTTACATACACTTCACTGGTTACTTACGTTCCTTGGGATATCTTGTCCCATTTATCATTAATGGAGTCATGTGACTTGAAGGTCAATCCTCTTAAATTCTCCTCCAATTTATTTTTATACTTCCCTGCTGCCTCTGATGTTTTTAATTTTTTGCAATCATATCTAGCCACTTTTACCCCTTTCATATTTCTTGCATTAGATATTCTACATCTTATTCATGAAACAACCACGAAGTGATCTGAGTCATTATTAGCACCTCTAAAAGTTCTAACATCCATTAAGTTTGATGTGTGCCTGAAATCAATCAAGATGATTAAACAACTGTCTGTCTGGTGATTTCCATGATTTTATGAATACTTTTGTGCTCAAACATTATACTATCGATAACCATGTTTCTAAAAGCTGCAAAATGTACGAGTCTTTTTTCCATTATCATTAGTTTCTTGATGGAACCCTTGATTACCAATTATAGGCTGAAAAAGTTCCTCTGTTCCTATTTGTGCATTCATATCTGCCATTACAATTTTTATATACTATTTTGGGTAATTGTCACAGAGTCTTCTTTGATCAGTATAGAAGGCATCTTTCTCGTCTTCTGATTGAAAAATTCTGCCCCCTTTTTAAGCCAACAAAGTCTTGGTGTCCTTGCTTAAAAATTTATTACAGTGTGCTCAACTAGTTTGCTAACCACAAAGCCTCTTCCCAATTTGTGCTCTTTATCATGGCAGCTATAGAAAACCAACCCCCTAACCTGGAGGACCAGGTCTCTGTATTCTTATTTCTACTCTCCTTGTTCCTTTCTCATCAAGTGCATCCACCTCTTATGTCCAGTGATCCATATGCAGTGCCATGAGGGGCCCTAATAAGGGCCATTTTCTTGGACCTCTTTGTCTTTAATTTTCTTCCCTCTTCTCCTGGACAAGCGGTGGCATGCCCCAGGGAAGTGGAGTCAGGATAAAGTGAGAGCCTGGGACCCAACATCCCAGGCTCTCACTTTATCCTCACTCCACTTCCCACTAGTGAGGTCAAGAATGTGCCTTGACTGTCCATTTCTTGTATTAGAAACTGAGTTAAGATGCACAAGTATGTTTATAACAGTGAAGGTAGGAAGGTATACAGGAAAATGGATGTATAATAAGACTGCTTTCACCCGTGAGCCGCTCAACTGAGCGGGTATGCAGCTCATGGAGCCAATACGCAATTCAGAGTTCGGCTCTCGTGACCCTCCACTAGAGTTATCAACTTAATAGTACCTATTACAAACAACTTACTGGAGATTTTTCCCCCACAATGTGACTCTCCCATATAATTGCATTGGCTTGACTGGCTTGATCTGCAGCTCACTGTGCCTCGTGTGAAAGGGTTCCATGTTAAAGCAGGCAAGACTCTCCCTGCCAGTAGCCGCTACTAGCGGGGAGAGCTGCATAGTAGCTCCTGAGCCGCTCACACAGATTCACCGGCTCTCGTCTGAAAGGGTTCAATGCATTTTTATGGGATTTCTATCCCCAGCATTCGCTTCAGCTCACATGAGCCACTTGTGAAAGGGCCCTAAAGATGAAGATTGTAACAGGTGAGCTAAATAAGAACAAGATGGCAGGTAATGTTAAACAGTGAACATTTATACTTGTGCAAAAGACATCCTTTCACTTGAAATGTTTGAAGAGAACTGATTGAGTGGCACAAGCCAGTTACAACATGATGTGACCCTTGTGGGCTCTTGTATAGCCACAGTGATATTGTGTTTATTAATCCAGTTGAATTATATTGAATTGCAGCCATCAGTAAGTATTTGAGTATGAGTTGTGTGACTTTTGATCGCGTGATTGCTACATTGATTTTCGTGAGCTGAAGTAGCTGCAAAGAAAATATTTTTTTGTCTTGAGATCCAGTCTGTAGTCAAGAACATTGACATTATTTTTCTTTGAATATTACAAAGGGAAGAAGTTTGTGCCATCAATACAACATTCTGAAAAGCAGTGGATTGGATATTTACATAACCAGAAGTTCAGTTGCAATCATTTTAGCATCTTCCATTTTTACAGTTTTTAATGGGACATAAAACATTGCAAGGACTTAATCCCATTGCATGTGTTCATATTTGTTCTTATATGTAACTTACTCTTGTATTTGAGCTGTACCTGGCAGTTACATTGTGTATAATAGTATATGTGAGCTGGTACAGCTTTGCCCATAATATTGGGTAATGCTGTGTATTCATTTTGACTTTGAAGAAATGCCATAGTTATCACAGCTGTACAATATAATCTGTGCACATTAATTAACTGCTTAGTACTATTAGTGTAACCGTCTTGATGTGTGTGGTACTTTCTTGGTATGGAAATTTAAGACTCCCTGATTTTTTGAAAATTAAATCGGTAAATATTCTTGCTTTAGATTGAGGTAATTTTATGTTTGCCTGTGGTGGAATTGATTTTGTAGGATTTCTAGAACTGTGTTTAAAACATTTTATCAAAATCTTCCAGTTTATGGGCAATTTTAATATAAACTTTGTTTAAAATCTTCCATTTTAAACAAAAGTCTGTGTGAATGAAAAGGCTGTTAAAATAGTAATGTATTTGACCCTTTTCCACAAGTACCAATACAGTATTTTAATTGCCACTTCTGTGGCTGTTCACTTTACAATTTTTTATTTTGTACACCAAGGTATTTTTATTTTATTTTTTATTTTGTGAATCTTTATTGGTACTGATACATGATTTTTATCTCTTTTCAGGTTCCTGCAGCTACAACAGCAGTAGCTGCTCCGCAGACATCAGTAGCATCAGCAGCTGTTCCAAGTGTTGTAAGTGGTGCCCCTGCAGCAGTTACTCCACCAGCACCCAGCCAGCGACCACCCTTACCTATCCAGGTTTGTTTTAAATATGTACACAGTATTTACAGTTTTTACAAGAAGCAGGGAAATAGAATGAATTCTAGTCTTTTATGTATTTATTCAAGGTTAAGTTGCATGAAATCTTGTGTATGGAATGATTTTGTGTCTTCCCATACTGTGTGGAAATTGTGTGTTTGTTGTATTATATAAAAGTCAATATGATATGTGTTGTTTGTTTGCTTTTTCTCAAAATGGATATTGAAATGTCCTTGGAGAGAACATTGATATTTCATGACACACAGCAGTGCTGATTCTTCCTTATCTGCGTGTACCTACAATAATTTTAAGAAATTTAGAGATATGTGAACTGAAAAGAGGGATGTGGTACCCAAGGAATAATGAGAGTTGACAATACAGTCTGCCAAATGTAGGATAAGAACATCGAACCGTGTTCTGAAAAAAGTGCAGAAGAATTATGAATTATATTCTAAAGTGGTTTTAACATTAAATTCTGAAACTGAAATTTCTACAAACATGAAAGCAAGTGCTGAGCAATGGATATGTAATTTGTAAGAAATTTTGCGGTAAGAGTTTAAAATTAAATCTACAGAAGATGAAGTTGGAATACAGAATTTAATAGAATTATGAGAGTTGACTAGAGTGGCTTGGATATTTAAAGGGAATGGATACAACAATGATATCAGGAAGTGTATTAGAATTTTAAGGAAAGGAGTTCAAAACCACTGTCCTCAAAATTATAGCCCTGAACATACCAATTTAACTGCCTGCATAACAACATTATCCCCAGGTTCTTTGAGCTTGTCAGAGTTAGCTTACTGAGTGATGTAGCAGTAGTTTCAAGACCCGCAGAGAGCACAGAATTTAAACCACAATGGGAGCAGAAAGGCAAATGCCAAACTATGTTATTACAAACTCATGGATATTAAAAGTTGAATAGGAAATCAAGTTTTCATTTCTTTAATTATGTATGCAGAGGGAAACCACTGGTGCCCCAGGGAGACAATAATACTTTGATTTAACACGGATGAAGGAAGTGGTGATTTTATGAAAGGCATGGTTGTATGAGTAGGTACATTTTAAGCATCTCTAGGTTTAGGTATATATTTGTCTGATTTTGACATTTTGTGAGATAGTGAGACAAAGATAGAACAAAGGGCAGCTTCTTATAGAGAACTATTTTAAATATTCCAAATTTCTTACAAGTTTAATGGGGATATTAGTAAAAAAAACTCGCCCCTTAAAGTGGATGATTAAATTACAAATTAGTATCTGACAATTTAAGGAGTGTATAGAAGCATTTTAGACACATGAGGTCATGTTCTTGTGTATATTGTATAGCAGCCGTCCCATTTGTCCAACTACAAATACAAATGGCAGGACTCTAGATGTCCCTTTCAGCTGATAAATTTTAATATAATCAAATAATGTTTGGTGAAACTGAGTTTTTCTTTTTAGAATTTGTTGACATTTCAGAACTCATATGTATATCGTATGTTGCCAGCTTCCTAAAATTTCATTATTATGGACAGTACAGTTTTGATGTACGATGAACTGAATTATTAGAAGTTGGGAAAAATTTACAGTGTTGACTATGTGTTATAGAGATTATATTGTTGAGTTCTTATTATGTGTTTGATGACAACAGCAGGCACACACCGACAAGTCATGGAGCAGTATAATGGCAGGTCCAGGAGAGGGTGGTGCTCATCCCCCAAGTTTTCTTGCACACCAGTCTCCACAGTTCCAGCACGAATTTCCCAAGTTGTCCAGTGGCGATGGACAGGCTCCAGCAACTGGACAGAAAGGTGGATCCGATACACAGTATGGACCAGGGCCAAGTCTTCGGCCTCAAAGTGAGTAGGATTGTAATTTGCTTCTTATTTTGTTTCAGTGAAAGTAATTTCTTTGACAAACTTCTTGGGCATTATTTATGATCCCAATTTAAAAAAGATACTTTCCATAGGCTGGGATTTGTCTTCAGGTAAAACCTACTCTTTTTTTGGCTTCATTGTTGGAACTAGTTCCTGTCTTCAGGTAACTAGCAGTTAAAGTTTGGTGTATAAACTAAATAAGCCAAACAGCAGTTGGATATAAGATATTAAAACTACTTCTAAAATTATAACAAAGTTGTTAAGACTTTGCTGCTATGCAGCTGCTTATATTCCAACTAGAATCTGTAATGAAACCAAGAAAGTATGGGGTTAAACTAAAGTTAAGTGTCTAAATTTAAAAAAAAGATGCGTGTTAAAAACACAACACAATAATTTAAAGAAGAAATAATATGGTATATGATGGTATACAGAGTACACTAAGAAGTTTTAAAATTCAAGTCAGAAATATGTGCTGCATACCTTTAAGATATCTTCAACAGATAAAACAAAGCAGATGATGCGAAGTTCTTTCACAAACAAAAATTGAAAATAATGTTTGTGAAGCAGCATCATAAAACTTTTCTAACCTCCCTCACTAGTAACAGGATTTTTTTATTCACTGAATATGTGTGTTGGTTTAGTTTATAAGACCCTAAAATAAAGTAAAGAAAAGCTGTCTCTCTATACGCCATGTGGGTGCTTGGGGGGGGGGGAGAGAAGGTGTAGCTCTTGCACATTCTTAACCTGAACTCTAGATAGTTACCCAGGGAAAGGACCTCACTACCTGTTAGATAGGAGGCTGGGTAGGTCCCAGAGCCAGTCTGGATGCAGAGGCTAGAGGAAAAATCCTCTGCCCCTGTTGGGGATCAAGTACTGTCAATGCCAAAATGCTGTTCCTATGTTTCATAACATGCAGACTTAAAGATAAAGATAATGTATGAAGAATAAATTCAGTGCATATTGTGGATGCACTTTCAGTTGGTGCTCACTTACGTACTTGTGGTGAAAACCTGATGATAAGATTGTGTTTACACCTCATGTCTGCTGGGTTTACATTCTTGTTGTATAGTAGTAGACTGCTGTTCAGTCTGTCAGATTTCTTGACCACCTTATTGACAGCATGTTCTTGTGGGAACCTGACCTAAAATAGCTCTATGTTAAATGTGAACATTCTTGAATATTTTAAAAGTTTTTATACGGTAGATATTAGATGGTGGCACTCTGATGTTCCTATGTCATGATCTGCCGTAAGATGGACTATGGTAGCTTTGTTTATGTCAGATGAAGTCCAGGCTGTTATTGGTCCTGTCCACAGCATTGGGATTTGTCTTTCCATTGGTGTCTTCCTTACCAGCCAGATCAATAATTGCGTGCTGTCAGGAGAACCCCCTCTTCCTTACAGAGGGATCTTCTGTAATAAACTTTGCATCATTAAAAAAATTTTGATTGTCAATAGTACAATGTTCCTACAATCATTAAATAAGTTTGACATAGAAAGATTTAATCTCAAGAAGGTAAACAATAGTAAAATAATGCAACTGATGAAAAACTGGATTTGCAGAGTTGGAAAGCATCAGAAGGGCTTGAGAAAGTTGGCAGAAGTCAAAATTTCAGCAAAAGATAGTCTAGGTCATTGCAAGTTAAAGCAGCAGAAATTTTAGTTATTCCTTTATTCAGATGTGCACATAAGTATGAATGTAACATAATTGTTGTTTGGTATGAAGGTTGGAACAGATTGTTAATATGTAATTTTAAATTGTAGCGGAGGGAAGTTGGATACAGGGTGGCGGGCGGAACACTGTGCAGGCCCCGGGACAAATTCCACCAGTTGCTACTGGCAGCCAGCCAGGAGCTGCAACTGTCTCAGGCCCCCTGCAACATCTCCCACCAGGTAATTTCACAGTTATTGAGATATCAGGTGCTCAGTGGTGAGTATAAAGATGGCTGTCATTTGGGGTATTTACCCTGATATGGAGGTAGTAAGCTTCTTTGAAGGCAAGGAGTACCAGTCTATATGGCATAACATCCCAGAAAACAGCTGTCTTCAATGGTAGAATGACTCAAAGTGGTGCCTTTTTAATTCATTCTGAAATTTGGCAGGAAGGCATACTGATACTTTGGTAGGTATTTTAAGTACAGGTAGCCCTCGATTTATGCCGGGGATGTGTTCCTGGATGAACCGGCGTAAATGGAATCGGTGTAAATTGAAAACTCTTTTATAATGTAAATCAATGGGAAGTCAAAATGACATGCTTTCCCAGCACCCAAACATTGATGAGTAATATAATGGCATTACATTTAAAGCTCTGAAATAATATAAATAAAATAAAGGTAATTTAAAAAATATATTTTATACACTTACAATCGGCAATTCGTTGGTCCCCACGATTGACTGTGATTCTTCACATGATTGACATGTACAGTCATCTCTGCTGTTATGCTATAGTTGCACTCATGTAAGGCGCCGACCTATAGAAAATCGCGTAGTAAAAATAACCCTAGTACCTCTGCAGAGATTAAATTAGTCCTTTGAAAGTTTAAAGCACCAGGAAAGAAATCGCCTAAGAGCAAACTCGCATATGCAAAAGTTTGCATTTCACAAACGGCTTTTACCGATTCATCGATCTTGGAGCAAATTCGTGTTAACGAAACATGTATTTGCAGAGGTGACTGTGTTTATAATTTTTATTCAAAATCAGCAATGTAAGAATTACGATTTAGTATAAGAATCAGTACGCGATACATTGTACAACGTTACAAATAGTAGTAATTTTTTCACTTTTTGACTTTCTGGTTTCAAAATCGGCGTTATTCTGAATCGGTGCAAATTGAGGGCTATCTGTAATAGTAAATATTTTTTTTTCTTCACTTTTTGACTTGCTGGTTTCAAAATTGGCGTTATTCTGAATCGGCGCAAATCGAGGGCTACCTGTACAATGGTCTTCCATTAGTCATTGCTATAACTATCTGTACTTACTGCTGGCGCTGAAATGTGTGATGGGCCTGTCTAGCTAGCACATCTTTACGACTAGAAGGATGTCTTTAGGCTTGTCAGAAAGTGGAAGGTATAAGATTTTGTTTATAGCACACCATATTTATTTTCTATTCAAAGTATTTCTTTTCTTCGAAAGAATTGTGCATAATACATTTGAGGAATGTGGAATGAATTGACATTACATTAGCTGGAGTTGTGTTTTGTAGGGATGCAGTCTGTAGTGTAAACCAAGGAAGCAAGTCATCTGAAAACATTGTTGAATAGTACGAAGTATTTCAGGTGACCAGGATGCATGAGTGACAGTACTTCCTACAGCTCATATGTCTTAACCACGAACACAAAATGCAAGCTGAAATGTGTAAGAAAGTTGTGGGGTAGTCTGAACCAAAAACCCAAGAAAAAGGTTTTAAATTTTGTTGGAATTGATCAGTAATTTTTCTTGCATTTATGTGACTTGTGAATGTTAACAATTGTAGTTGTGTATCACAGACCTAACATTTATTATACATTGGTCCTTTTCACTCTTCTTCCTAAGATGTTTCCACTTATGTGCTTTGCCTGAAGACTCTCCATCTGTGTTTTCCTACATTTGTTTCTCCTCAGTTCCTTTCCATGTTCTTCCTGCTTTGTGGGTGACACCTTCCCCAGCCATCTTGATCTTGTTCCCACTTTGATCTTGGTCTTCTTATGTATTTTGCTTTTAGTTCCATGTTAAGAGCCATTTTTGGGATTCTGTCATTCATATAAACATTACTCGGATAATACTTCAATCTGCTTAAACCATTTGTTCTCAGGAATTTTTTTTAATTTTGTAAACTTGAATATGTAGTGATGTGCTTGTTCACTTTATATATATATGATGATCCCTTTCCCCACCCAAACTGAAATTTTTTGGAAGCTGCACCTAAATTGTCTGGTGTCCACACTTGAGAACCACTGCTATTTATCACTACTCTATTAACATGCCTTAATACCAGAGCACACAACACGTGTTGGTCAGAATAATTCAAATAATTATATGTGGAATGGCCAGTACTGACCCACCGTAGGCAACAGAGCGTTGCCCATTTCATGATGCAGCTGTACTCCCAGATACTTCTAAATAGAGAAAGCTGCATGCGAGAAGAATTTTACCAAGCTTTTGACTAACAATAATGGTTGGTAACTTTATTTAGTTATGTACCTTAGTAGAAGCTGTACAAAGATAGTTTACTTACTGTAATTATTTAAAATAATGAAATTGCTCTGTGTGTCCTGTTTCGTTAGCAGCTCTCTCCTACTCTACTCACTGGCCCTCCTTTTCATCATATTGCTTATTTTGCCTGTCAGACATGGAATCAGGAATGGTGATTGTTGGAGGATGAAGTTTAATGGAATGTGGTATGGATGTTTGGAGGCTGCCCTTTACTTGTACATTTTAATTTCATACAATCAGTAATTCCAACAGGCAGATGCGTGAACTTGTTTGAGAAGGGAGTGGCCATATTACCACTTACCATAGGGTTCAGAAATGATGTGTGGTAACAGACCTCCAAAAAATATTAAACTTGTATTTTTTTTTATGCAGTGTAGAACAAAAACAAACAAAACAATGGTGTAAAAGAATAAAGTAATTCTGAATTGACCAGGATTTTATTGCGTGACCATGTGTGCATCCAGTGACTAGCTCAAAGCTAAGTTGCATTTTATTTAAGGGTTACAGATTTAAAGTACTTGAAGAAGACATTAACCTGTTGACGCGGAAAGTTTAAATACCGAGCATATACCGCTGTTGTGCTGTGATGGCGGTAGTTTTTTTTAAATGTCCATTTAAATTTTGCTGTAAAATACGTTTTTTTCCATAACTTTTGAACTATATGAGATATAATTTTGAATTTTTCACTGAAATCCTCTTAAAAGATGATTTTGTAATCTTACCTTATAAGATGAGCACTCTGTGTGTGACCAATGGGAGCAAGTGGATCAGAAGTTGAGTTTTGTGTGGTAGTCCTTGAAACAGCCATCCATACACAACCCTGCCTCACACTCACTACACCAATAAGTCGAATCTTTCCTTCTCCCGCGTTTTCTGCACATCACACATTTCCTTTGAGGTGTTGCCTTCTTTCCGATGGCAGGAATATGCTCCGGAAAATGTCTTTCTATCAGTCTTTTAGGTGGCGGCTCAATTGTCGGACGGCCGTGTACAGGACGAGGAACACCAGGACCGTGTTTTTCTACGAGGCCTTGGGCTAATGAAAGTCTGAATTTCAAGGTTTTGGTATGTGGAACAGACCGATACATGACCATTGCGTTATGTATCGATACATTCAGCAGTCTCTTGAACAATGTCATGTACCACTTTGTTCCTCGTTTTCGTTCCAGCAAGTACGGCTGGAGCATCTGATCTTTCAGATCAACTCCCAGCATGTGTTTATTGTAGTCAAGAACTACCAGAGGCTTTTTCTCTTCTCGCTTGGCTCTGTTGACAGTCGCACACATATCATCTTTGTGGTATGTAGAAATCACCCTGACTCTCTTCTTATCTTGCCACGCGAGAACTGACACATCGCCAGAGTGTTGACCACAGTGCTCTCCTTTCTTCAATTTCATATTCTTCACTGAAGGAGGGACATTCTTCCTGTTGGCACGTAAAGTTCCAACACAGTCTGTTCTTTTGGACTTTATGAAACGTGCCAAATCCGGTGAATTATAAAAATTGTCCATCCACACTGTGTGTCCACGACCAAGAAGAGGTTCTAGCAGTTTGACTACAATTGCTGCAGTTTTGTTTGTTTCTGCAGTCACAAACTGTTTCGTCAGTTCCATGTCTTTTCCAGTATACACGAGAAAAGACCACACATAGCCAGAGCTAGACTCGCAGAGTTCAAACGTTTCGATACCAAATTTTGCAGCCTTGAGGGGTATGTATTGTCTGAAGGACAAACGACCTTTCCATAGAGTCAAGGACTCGTCTATCGCAATGTTCTGGGATGGAAGATATAGATTTTGGAATTTGTTATTCAGGTGCTGAATGACGGGATAAATTTTGGAAAGTTTTGGAGGTCCTTGATATTCATTTTGCTTACTTTTATCTGCAAAATGTAGAAATTTGGTAATTATCTCTAGTCTTTCCAGAGGTAAAGTTTCAGAAAAATAACGGAGTGTACAGCAGCCGGTTCTTTGCATAATAAGATCTGATTGTAGGCTTTTGAACAATGCCCATCAACATAAATAGAGCCAAAACCACGTAAATTTCATCTACTGTGACATCTTGCCACTTCCTAATCCTGGATCGAAATGTGAGAGGATGGGCACTTTTAGAAATTTCTTGCTTAGCATATCTGTTTGGTTTCATCTACAATGAGCTGCACAAGAGCTGTATCGAAAATGTTTTCGAATGAACTCACGACATCTAGTCCAGCCGTGTCGAACCGAGGACCATATACATTACAAAATGCTTCTCTTGAAGCAGTAAATGATTCTATATTTTCCTACATTCATAGTGAATCAGTGTGCCAGCCGGCATCATCGAATTAGCATTTGTTTCTTAGTTACGGGCGTTTTGGTAGTGCATTACACCGACCCTCCTGCGATTTCGGAATGGCGTGTGCATCAAATTTTGCCAAAGACTCGCCAAAACGGCTACGGAAACCTATGAAATGCTAAAGCAAGCATTGGGGAGTCCGCAATGGGTCGTGCACAAACTTTTGTGTGGCATTCACGTTTTAAAAATGGCCGAACCTGTGTCGATGATGACGAGCGTTCTGGACGACCATCTTCGAGCACAACGCCCGAAAATGTTACGAAGATTCGGCAGGCCATTCACGAAGATCGACGTCGTACCATCAACGACTTGTGCGACATTGTTGGGATAGGCTATGGGACCTGTCAGCTGATTCTAAAGGAAGAACTCCACATGCGACGCATCATGACAACGCGCCAGCGCACACCGCCCTCAAAGTTCGGCAGTTTTTGGCCTCAAACACCATGGCCGGCATCCCGCACCCTCCTTATTCGCCGGATTTAGCTCCGTGTGACTTCTTCCTCTTCGCAAAGATGAAAATTCAGCTAAAAGGAAGGAGATTTGGATTAGGTTTTCTCCAGTTACTTTTGTGAACAAGAAGATAAGTACAGGGTATACACAAAAGAATGGTGCAGTTTCAAAAGTTAATAAAAAAAATTATTTCTCACCTTACACGGGCACAACATACACCGTCAGCGGCGGCAACTGTCCAAGTTTCTTATGCGTTAATTACAATCCTTCAGTGTGTGCACCCTGGGTCACACGACACACATCCACACGGTAATCAAACTCATCCCAGACCCGGTGTAGCATGTCCGCTGTAATGGCCTGCAGTGCATGCGTTACACAATCACGAAGTTCATGGATGGACGTGGGCAATGGTGGTACATAAACGCTGTCTTTAACGAACCCCCCCAAAGAAAGAAATCGCGTGGTGTAAGATCTGGCGAACGGGGTGGCCAAGGGAGAAGGTTGTTATCTCCATTTGCAGGAGCATGTCCTATCCAGAGCTGTGGAAAAACACGATTGAGAATCACTCGTACATTCCTGTGAAAATGGGGGAGCTCCGTCCAGTTGTAGAATGTAATTGTCATAATTGGTTTTCAGTTGGGATAACTTTTGAAACCGCACCATTCTTTTGCAGCCACGGTGGTCTAGCGGTTAGAATGCTGGCCTTGTAATTCTGGGGTCTCAGGTTCGATTCCCGGCGGTGCCCGAATTTATAACTTGTGTTGGGCAAGGCCGTGGTCTAGGAAACACGAAGTTTTCCTCCGGGGGCATCCTCGGTTTCTCCGTGGCATCCCGACAATTACTCCATTCACACAGAAGAAGGTAATGTCAAACCACTTCTGGATCATCTGGCAAGAACGTATATGAACAGGTCCCAGTCCGAGAAAAAGGATGGAAGGATCCTGTTCATATGGACCTGTCGTCAGACAGAACACTAAAAAAACCCATTCTTTTGTGTATAATCTGTATGTGTGATGAATAAATCTTATGCTACATCATTTGCATTCTATTACCACATTGATGTGGATGCTATTTAAGGTTATATTTGTTTGATAGGCTGTATGTAATAAGTAAGCTATAGTTCTATGTTTTGACTAATAGCAGCTCTTTGTTCATGTTTTGCCACAACTGGGCTTTCTGTTTGAGAATGAGAATGGAAAGTTAACACAAAAAAATTGACAGATTACCAAATATTGTCTTTTATTTGCAAGGTTTTCAAATCCTACATGAAAACATTTGGCTGTGTCTCATACTGCTGGACATTCTTTGATTTCTACTATGGAATCCTATTAAAAGACATTTTAAAAATGTTCTGAACATGATTTTATTCTTTAGCAATATGGGCACAAGTGTTTGAGTTAGCAGTGCTACTGCTGTTGTCTATGTGCGAGGACTTATAAGAGATAAGGGTTTTCGAATGACAGTACTCCTTTTTGTTGTGACTAGTTTTCCAATAATGGCACCAATTTTTGTCATGTGACTCAATGGCAGGTAATGCGGTTGTCAGCCATGCCACTGATTGAGACGTGTAAGGTATCATTTAGGTTCTTGGATTTGGAGATGCACTGTTTAGCTGTGCCTCTCAGCATCCTGGTTAAGTGGCTTGTGTGATAAGCCCAACAGTGCTCAAAATCTGTTTGTAATAAATAGCGTGGCTGAGAATGTCTAAGGAATGCGTTGCAGTGATTGACAGTTGACAAAATATGCCCAGTCTTTACTACCTGCTGCAAGGAAAGGGAAATTTTTGTAGTTGTTATCCTAGTGGCCAGTGCTGCGTGCACAAATGTTGCTTCCTATTGTGTTCTATGTGTAGTATTTTATGTTGCCAAAATCTATCTCTGAAATGTGATTTAAATCTGGTTTTTGCAGAAATTTTAGAGATAATGTATGTGGTATTTTATTAAATATGTTAATATTCAACTTTGTAAACTTTTGTGCATTTAATGATTTTGTTATTCTCTAATCCGTATGAAGAATGCTGTATGTCTCTTAAAGTGTGACATGTTTTATTGTATATGTATGTGCCTGTGTTTAGTTCATTGAATATGCAGGGGCAATGGGTCCTGTTGAGTGGGAACTTACAATATTGTTTCATACATGCTAAATGTATTTTCCTAATGATGCAAATAGTTTTAAAATAACTTGTTAAGGTGTAATATGCTTAGGTTCTTTAGCATGTATTGTCATTTGATTGCATTTTGCTTTTGAACAGATTTTATATTACTGCTTTGCATACTATATTAACTCCCTATAGCTGAGTGATAGCTATATGTAACACCTGCTTTAATAGTGAGTAATTCTTAATTTTATTCATGGTTTATTTAAGTGTTTTTGTTTTATAATCAGAGTAAACAGTGATTGTTTACTAAAATATCATATATTTTGATGATCTGCAGTGTCAGGATAAAAAGTTTGGTTTTTATATTTATCACTAGGCGCGGATCCCGTTGGCGGTCGGAACAATTTGGTCCCGTGTGCTGCTCAGGGTGTGGGTATGGGCCTGGGAGGCCCAGGAACTACAGGGCAGAGCACCACTGCTACAAGCACCCTGCCTGGAGTTGGGGTGACCCCTCCACCCTTGGGTGGGCCCCCCCTCACACATATGCCCCCTGGTGCTGGACCACCTCAGTTCAGGGCCCTCATTCCTCCATTTGTAAGTTTATAATTACATGAACTGCCAGTGTGGCAGTAAAGAATAAATAGTAAGTTATTGCAGTAGAATGTCAGAAAACCAAACACATTGCAAAGTTTTAAAAAACTGTGTTTTTCACACAGTGATGGAATGTTTTTTATTTGAAATATTTGTAAACCTAAAATTAATATGTCTTTGTAGGGCACCTGCAGTGTTTCTGCTGGGAAATCAAGAAATGTTAACATTTTGTTATGTCTCTTTCTCCAAAGCTTGTTATAGACTTGATCATCCAACATACAGTCCTATAGTTGAACATTTGTCTTTACAAATCCAGGACACTTGTTTGAGGCTGTTGCATTTGTTCCAGTAGCCTCCTCGCAGAATTGAACAATGCCGTTCACATCTACTATCATCATTTTCAAAAGTTTAAAAAACATCTTCACCTGGACACAAACTCAGTACTTTTTAGGGGTGGAGTGAAATAAACAACTTTGTTTCTGGTTTCATTCTGTCATGCTTAGTTCCTTAGCTTACAGAAACCATCTTAACTGAATTCGAAGATATGACAGATTTTTGGGGTTTCTGTGACAGGTAATTAAAGTCAAATGATAGAAGCAACACACTGGGATGCTACATTACAGAATTAATAAACATGAGTGTAGCACAACATCAGATTGTTATTTATTTAATACCCCTCATATTCAGTTCATCTCAAACATTGTGCTGAACAGCAAATATTTGTAATCTCATCAGGTGGCAAGTGAAACAACTAGGTTGGATAAAATGGTTGAAACTTAAATATTGTGGTTTCTTTGAGAGGTGTAAATATTTGTTATATGGTATTTCCTGGTTTTAGTTTCAAAAGTAAGTTATTTGGATAATCATATTCATGATAAAGTTTTGAAAATTAGCTTATCAAAATTAATTGAGTAATTTTCACAGTTGGTTCAGTAAGTTCATCTGTGATGCATGTTTAATATTTTTTTTTTCTACTGATTCACAGTTATGGGCATAGGGGCAACAGTGGGCTAACGTTTAAGATTGAAAATGTGGAATAATGAAAAAATGTTATTTCACAGTCACCTGATTTTGTATAGAGGCAGGCTCTGCCACATGGCCTGGATTTTTTTCTTTTTAGTCTTAAAGTGGAAATAGAGTAAGTGTGTTTGGCCAAACCTTCTTTTTTAACCCTTTAAACAACAGGTATTTAAATTCCCCAGTTTAACCTGTACTAGTCAGCCTGACAGCATAGTTTACATACATTTGATCCCATGTTTCCTTGTATATTGTTTCTAATATTGAAAAATACGTTTGAGGAGCAGCAACTTTCAATACAAATATAAGTTTGCTTCTAAAGAGTTTACAGCTATAGGTACCTAACTTGTCAAGGTCTTGTAATAGCTGTTTGTTTTGTTAGAAGTCTTTGGTGGTGCAGAAATATAGCCATTTCGCCAATCTGTGTTGAATTTCAGCAGGGATACATAGTCTGGTGATACATAGATAATTATAGTTTATTAAACAATGCTTTTTAGTTTATGTAGTTTTGAATGAGAAGGTGATAGTGAATAATGAATTCAAAGGTATGTGGAAGGAAGTGGTCATGGCCTAATTTTAGGTACTATCTCTGAATTTCCTTGGAGGGACTGAGAAAAACAAAAAAAATCAGTGTAGTCAGTTTCTGGGCCGAGATTTGAACCCAGGATCTCCCGAATATGAAGTAGGGTTGTTAACCACTTGACTACAACATTCTGTGGTTAATTCATGGAGGAAAAGTGACCTAACCAATGCATATTTACAGTTGTGTTTGTACCAGTTTGGTTCTGAGAACCCTATTTCAACTACAGAAGACACTGAGAGAGTGTGTTCTGTGAAAAGCAGATAAATATTCAAAATGCAATGTGTTCATCTCTGCTGCATGGGATACTGCAAACAATTGCATTTATGAAGGTTTTCTGACACTGTGCTGGGGAAAGTGGGACATAAAATATAAATACTGTTATATTATTGCTAGCAGGATTCCCACAACGGCACTTTGGGGGAAATATAAAAATGTTTGTTTCATATCAGTCTTTATTGCCTGGAAGCTTACCATAACACTAATAGTTGAATGTGTATCACTGAAAAACATTTCAAAATCCAAGATTTTTACCATGACTCAAAGTCTGGTCTGTTTCAGGTTTGTGACCTTTGTTTCTATAATATCCTCACCAAAACAAAAAAGTTTTGTTCTTTGCATTATTCTTCTATCTTTGGTTAGTTTCTGGCCTAGACAGGAGCCGAACCTAGAAAAGAATTGAAGGTTTGTGGCCTTCGCTCCTGTAATTTCTTTGCCAAAACGGACAACTTTGGTCTTGGGACTGTTTTTCTATTGTGCTTTAGTTTCAAGCTACAGCACCTACCTTCACAGGGACACAAACTCAGGAAAAAATTTCAAAGATTAGTCCCTTCTAAATCACATCCTGTTCTCATAAAGTAACTTACTAAGTTTGGAGGAGATTGCTTTACCCATTTTCAGGCAATAAGCAAACGTACACACATCCTCAGTTTCAGTTTCAAGTATGAGTTTAGGCGTGATTTATGAATTGATGGGTTAAGGTGGCTGAGGGTATGGATTTTAGAAAAGGGCAGTGGCATAAGCCAACGCCTTTCTAAGCAGTTTTAGATATTTCTTTCTCAATTTGTGGTAGAACAAATAAGGAATGGCAGCTTGGAGAGAAATATAAATATTTTTAAAGATTTACAAAATTTAGAGTGATTTTTGTAAGCAAACTCCTGCCTTAAAGTAGATTACAGTTTTACAGATTAATGTCTGATATTTTAAGAAGGCCATATAATCAATCATATCAGACATAAAAGTATCTTTCCAATTATATAAACCTTTTAATAATGTCATGACATAAAGAGACATCCTTATTCCATTCAGACTGTCACACTTTCATGTTATGGGATGTCCCTTTCAACCTTTAAAGGTTAATTTGTAAGCTAGTCTACTTGCTCGAGTGCTCAAACATTTTTGAAGTACACCTCATATAGCTCACGAAAATTGCAGACTGCATCCAGCAGGCTTTATTTGGTAACCTCTGCTATAATTGACTTTGTGTTATTTATATTTTCAGATGTACAGAGGTAGCTTCCCTGGAGCATTTCCACCCAATTTCCAAGGTCCAATGCATGGCCCCCCAAGGCCTCGTTTCCCATATCCTCCTGAGAACAGGTGAGCCATTTCAGTGTTGTGTGTATGCATGTAATGATTTTTCGCATGATGTATTTGTTGTACAAGCATTTAGTGATTCAGAACAACAATTTTAAGGAAAACTTAAAACTTCAAAATGTCTGTAGTTATTGGACACAGGAAGGCAAAGTTTAATATGTTTCACTTTCTATTGAGACCCAGCAAGTTTGCCGCTAAAGTGTGTTGATTGGGCAATGAATATTTAGCTGGGAGGTTACATTAGTGGAAAATAAAGTTGAGAGGAGTTTTTGTTATATTTATTATGTTGCATTGGAGTATGTATTGTCCATAAAATTTAGTTACTTGCCCACACTATTATGTTTGTATATATGGAAAGAATTTGGTGATGTTTTTACCTGTCTTTTTCTCATGTGTAACAAGAATTAGTTTTTACAGGTTTATGCCTCCATCTCGTACCACTGCTGCTGCTGTCGATGAGGAGATAAGTCCGCGACCAATTATTAAGGAGGAAGATTTGAGCAAAATGGATGATATTGCACATGATGCTGGTTGGGCTACACATGATGACATTGATTATAAGTGAGTCATAATTTTAAAATGCTGTAAATGCTTCTTTCCAAGAATTTTTGTAAGAGAACTCTGTTTTTGTTTTGATTATAATGATTTGGCTTGATTGGAAAATGTCTTTGTTACTTTCAGTCAGAAACTCGCTTTCAGTGATGATGAAAGCACGCAGGAGGATGAAGTACGCAAAGATATACGGAGTCTTAGTCATAGTAGTAAGGAAGAAAAGAGGTCTGCTGAAAGAGACCGAGACAGTGAGTCAAGTGAAAGGGAGCGCGACAGAGATGAACGTAGAGTAAGTTTCGTTCATATCTTTTGTAACTCTTGTATGTATGTAGCAAACATTTGTGAACATTCATTGTTTTGCATGTGTAAAGAAGCATTTCTAAAGTTTTCAATACTTTCAAGCAATGCTTGTTGCATTTGGAGCTTATGTACCCCAGAGTGTCATGATTTGATAACTTTGTTTGAGGTGTCACTAATAAAAAATGAATATGTTTGGCAGGAAAATTATTAACAGCATCATGCTTACTTGGTTGAAAATTGACTATCGTGCAAAATATTCATTGTTTTATATGCCCAACTCTTAGTGTGTTATGTCAGTAATTGTACTTGAATTTATTGCTCAGGTACCAGCATGAGATATAAAACACTTCACTACATGTTTCAGATTTATATAGTCTTCAGGTGTTTATTGAATAAACTTGGTAATAGTAATACTTTATTTTCCGTTTTACAGTTTGTCATTTAGTTCTTGTTCTAGTTATATTACTATGCAGTTTGAGAAAAAGGACACAATTATACAAAGTTAAATGTGAAACATATTTTGCAGAACTAGACATACAACATAAGGTAGGTTCAAATTTATTGTAAAAACTGTACACAGCAGCTCTTGCCACCTCTGTGAACAAAAACTAGCACACAAAACAAACCCATACAAAGAACACTGAATATATGAACACAAATGTCACAACTATAAGAAAATATATATTGGACAACGACCATGTTAGATATAAGAACACATGGATTTAAAAACTAATAGAGAAAAAACTATATTGCACATTGAATATTGATCACAGTTATGGAAAATTGGTACTGGTTGAGGTAATTTAGAAATAAACAGAGTGTAACAGCTGTTGAACATGCATTTCACACACCATTTCATATGGAACTACCTAGCCAACTATACATTTATGCCTGGTACAAGAAATTCAAATCACAACTGCCATAGCTCCCATCACTAGGGACACTCTGCACTAAGTTTGGGACGAGTTGGATTATTATCTTGACATCTGCCATGTACCTCGTGGAGAAAATATCAAGTCGCTCTGAGGTGTGTATAAAACTTCAAGAGTTTTGCTATTGACTGGTGTAGGTGTGAAGATCTAAGTATGCCATTGTTATCTGTATAATTTTGAAAGTTTAAAGTTCTTTTGTGGTTACCTTAGAGAAACTTGCATTTAAATTATATATATACAGATTATAATCCAGTATTCAATGTAGTACACTCTCAAACCCCACACTTGTAATCAGTACTCAAACTATGACAACCATTGCAATTATCTACAGTACTTCTGATAACTAAACAGTCAGTAATCTACAGGGGACACATAAGATAATAAACATCTTTATATGTACCATATAATATTCAACAGTAACTATAAAATACATCTTAAGAAACGAGATGATACCACCTTCACTTGCATTCAGAGGGGTGTCAAAAGTGGGACAACTGATTGTCCAAAGAAGGGTGTCCATCAGTTCACTGGTGACATACCTGGCAAAAGACAGAATGTGTTACCCCACATCATCGACTCTGCTCCTACACGTTTCACACAGTGACTACTGCTGACAAAGAAGATCCAAACTATGGAAACAGAAGTGTTTTTGACTTGTTGACTTACCTGCTCAAAATATTATGTTCCTTCTGAACATCAACAAGTTTGGTACTTTTCAAAGGAAGGATAGGTTTCCGGTAAAACACAGACGTTTTGGAATCAGAATTTACTATTGGTGTTTTTACACATGTGGTGTGAAAGTCTCTGTGAGGAAGGACAGGACATGAATGATTGTAGATTTGATAACACATGCTACAGCAAAACACTTAACAAAAGTGGAAGGACATCTACATAAGCTGGACACGGACAACTTCTTTTCTTCTCCTCGCTTATTTTATGATCTGATCAAACTGTTGCGGAACAGTACACCCTAAGATAGGGAATGCCGCATGACATGGCCAAGCAAATGACTGAAACATGGTGATATTTGGTCCAGGATAATGTAGGACTTGGTGGTGGTAGTCGACTGCAGACATAAACATGACGTATGTACTGACAAAAATGCACAATCCACCAGCAGCAGAAGGTAACTTCTGTGATGAACATGGAAGTGCTTTGAAGTTACAAATTGTACAGGGCTATAACCAGCATGTAGGATATTTTGGCAAATTACAAATTTACTCATTCCAATGGCAGGAACTGGACAAAGCCTGTTATTCCCACTTAGTAGACATTGATATTGCAAATAGCTTTCTGCTGCCTACATTATATGATGCCAAAATGGAACAGAATTTTCCAACTTGACCTAGTGCAAAATGATTGAAAATGCTGGGAGTTCTGTTCTATTGGCAGACCAGCTGCCATAGAGAGAAAAGTTCTTGGCTCAAGGTAAATTTCAGCATTGAGTAGCCTCCAGGGGGGAATTGTCACATCTGTTTTGCGTGAGGGATAGGGAGTATAAGTAACATGCATGGAGTGTGGTATGGGGTTGTGTAGTGTTTTGAAGTATACCACAAAAAATAAAAAAATGTGACATTGAGGAATGCTGGTAGAGTTTGAAGATACAAATCTCACCAAACGGACACGTGAAAGGAAATTTCACGTATTCTGCATTGTCTTCTTCTGAGTGAAACACATCAGAACGAAATTGTATGAAGCCCAATGTATAGGTCAGTCATAAGATGGCTTACTATGATTTAAGAGCTCAGCATATGGGTCTCACATAATTTAAACAACACCTGAAGATGGATATTTATAGCCAGAACATGTAGTGAACTGGTTTCTGTATGTAAGCAACACGTTCATGTACAGTAATTATAGATTAATGATATAATTCTTGAGATACATATATAAAACAATGATTGTTTAGAATAACAACAGAATGCTTATACATAATATATTTTGTGAGATATGCTGTTATTTTAATCTCATCATGATGTTGGTTCAGTGGGTTTGGAAATATCAAGCCTGTCTCTTTCCTTTCATTGGTTACCATCTACATTGCATGTCTTTAAGTGGAGGAATAGCTTAAGTGAAACTGTGTTTGTTGAATAATATCTAATAACTAGGTATTGACTTAGTGTATTTGCATTTTCAAAATGGGACTTATTTTGCCAAGTTATATGAGCTTCAGTATTTGCAGTTGTGACTTCAAGTTATACAGCCCACCACTTCTGTGGTTTTTCTTTATCATCATAACTTTTGCATGCATGCGTAGCTTCTTGAAATTCATGAGCAGAAAGTTTGTAGATTTAAATTTATTCACCCCTTGTATGGGTGTAAATCTTAGGATGATCGGCGCGAGAAAAGGCCTGAGCCCTTGCCTAGCCGAGGGCTTCCAGACCAGAGAGCATGGCAACAAGGGCGTCCCATGTCTGTTGATTTCCGGACCCCTCCTGCACACACTGGCCCCTCTCATGGGCCTGGGCCTGTTCATGGCCCATCTTCAATGAACTTCCCTCTTCCACCCATGAGAGCTCCCCCACATCAGGTTTGTATGCAAGTACATTAGCATATTCACAAATGTAGATGTAAGTTTACCATATCATTACTCTCCTTTTGGTTAGGAACTGGATGCTTAGGATTGGACCCTAATATCTTGCAAGATGTTCCACTTTATTTGTATGTTGGATTGTGTTCAAGATGTATATTGCATGTACAGCAGGGCCATGCTTCTGGACCTAGAGCAGTGGAAGATGAGGAAATTTGGCGAGAACGTAAACGACAGCACAATGAAGAAGTTGCTATTGCAGTGGAGAGAGCAAAACAGAGGAAGGAAGAGGAAGAAAAACGATATCAGGAGCAGCTGAAACAGGTAAGACACATAACGTTTACTGCAGTATTGGTTTCCAGATTTTATTATGCCCAGGGGTATCTTTGTAGTCGGGAAGAGACTCATAAAATGTGTGGAAGACTACGGCTAGTCTCCTGCTAACGTGGTAGTAACATTTAAGAAAATTCTCATGTGAGTTGATATTGTGTTGGTCAGACACAAGTTTCCTACAAAGAATATAAATAAGGAAGTTGCTTTTGCGATTGTATTTCAGTTGATGTGCGCGTGTGCGCTTGTATATGTGCATAGGGTTGGATGCATAAAATACATAATTTCCAATCAACTCTTCTCTGTTCGCTCGCAGTAGCCGAGAACTCATTATAAATGAGATTGAATGTATATAAATTCAGTTGCTTGGTGTGATGGAAATTCATGTTATATTGTCTCCTACCATGGTTACAGCATAATTTTTATACTCTGTCATTCATTTCTTACTAGGCTGCAAACAAGAAGTTACAAGAACTAGAGGAAAAGATTAGAGTTAAGAATACTGACAGTAAAGAATACACAGAAGAGGCACCTGTTCCTATACCATTGCCTGAGTGGGAGAAAGAAAGGGAATTTCGGGACAAAGAGAGGGAGAGAGAAGGTCGAGACAAGGATCGATCACGGACCAGTAGTGAAGGTCGTGATGAGAAAACTGTGCGTGATACAAGGGATACAGGATCAGACTTCAGGCAGCTTACACAGGTATTTTCAGTTTGTCCATTTAAAAGAATATTGTTGTTTGATGAAGTTTTAATCAGCCAAGTAGTATGCATCATTATGTATATTCTAATAACGTTAAAAAAAATTTACCAACATTTCTTGCACAATAGACACGTGCGAAGCTTGGCTTCACCTGTTTTCGCCCAGACCACTGAGTTGACTGGGCCCTCATAAAGACAGGTTTGCCATCACCCCTGAACATTGTGGTTGATGAACAGCCACCACTCCCTCCCACTTCATTACTCTAAATCCTTTACAGTCCAGTATAATCACCAGAACCTCCTTGTCACCTCCTCCCAGTATTATGCCACCTCCTTTCCTCAATCACGTTCTCCTCTCCCATTGGATAGCAGTTCACTTCTCCACTCTGAAGTTATATGTTTGATAATTATCAACTGTCTTGTAATTTGGTTTTTCAACAGTATGAACGTTTCATTTAAACCATTCTTTCACAATACACTGAAGCATAGTGCTACTTGTATTCCTTTTGAAATCAGATCCTTTTTAGTGAAAACTGTTCATAAATTAGCATATTTAAAAAACTCATATTTATGGCCATATCCTTTTTGACAAATTGTTGATCTTAAAATTATCAGTGCTAGTATTAAGTTCTGTATCACAGCTCACCATATCTAAACATTTGCTGTAGATGTTAGTTAATAAGAACTTTTTTTCAGAATAATAACTTATCCCATTGAAGCAGTAGTTGACCATGTCCTTATAGACATATCTGTGCCTATTAATATGAAATAACATGACTATTTGCTGTTTGATTCCAGAGGGCAATTTTTACCTATTTAGATGTTTAACTTGCAATGAGTGTTCATTATAACAATATTTATTTTGCATGTTGTGACTGGGCTTCTACTGTGATTGAAGAGTATGAACATATCTTGTGCACTGTACTCATGAATGTGTTCTTGTTGTGATTTGTTCTATCATCTTTCAGGAATTATGGAGCTTTATTAATTATGGAGACATTTATCTGGAATGATGTTGCCAATGGAAATGTATATTTTTACTAATGTCGTTAAAAATATCTGGCATCAGAGTAATGCTATTGATCTCTTTCCATGTTAGCCTCTACCTCCATTATATTTTTATTTGTATATATACAGTGCGATTGATTAAGTTTTCTTCTGTTTAGAATCTGCGTACCTGTTCAAATACATCATTGTGGGTACTGTAATAGCCTACGTCAGTGGTATTCAACCTGGGGTACGCGAAGACATCTTAGGGGAATGTGAAATTTAAAAAATATATATTATTTTATGATAAACACTGAATAATCAGTAATATAATTTATTTTAGATGTAGATTATATACTATATATAACTTAAATTATACACCAACAACTTTGGGGTTACAAAGTTGAAGAGAAATTATATCTGGGGGTACACAAACAAAAAAGGTTGAATACCACTGGCCTTCATAACCCACATCCTGAAATAAGTTGTGTTATTATTATGTTAACATTTTATTTGCAGTGTGGCTGAAGAACACATTTTGTGCTGTGCATTGTGAATTTATTTTTAATATTAGACATCCTGCTGTTATCTTATGTAATTGTAACAGTTAAAATTCTTAATAGTGCCTATTGTGATTGGAAGTTCCCAGTAATATAGGTGTTTTTGTGCAACAGATTGTTGATCTGGCTACTGTGATTAAATTTTTTGTTATGTTTCTTGACGGTCTTTCACTTTTTGATCCATTGTATAGAGCAAAGATTGTAGTTTCTTTTAATAGTGTGTGCCTTGTTTGTTCTTCGAAGATGGCTCTCTTCTGGAATGTTGTGTTTTGAAGTCTTGTAGATGTTTACTGATGTTTCATAGGTGATTGTTGCTCCTATCATGATAAGAGGCAAGCAACCACCCAAAAACCTTGAAACATCTATAAGCTTCTACCAGGTGACATGGCGCAACACTCCAGAAGACAGCCATTTCCATACTCGCTGCCATGGAACCAAATATCTCACTTGTTGGTACTTCACACATAACAAAAGTCATTATTTCGATTGATTCTTAGTTTTTTTTATCATCCCTTGTTTATAAACAGCTTTACTTTGCACTGCTTTGTTAGGTGTTGAAAAGTTTTTTGTGGTATGGATTACGGAGAAGTAGAATATTACTGGATTCAGATATCAGAATAAATTCAGGAAATAATGGCAACATCTGTGCAGCTGACTTAATGTTAAATGGGAAGTGCACAAGAATGGATGCAGGTGGTGATTTATAGTGATGAGGGGTTGTGCAGGGTTTTCATTATGTAAAGTATGCAAAATAAAGGGTTTCTACATAATGTTGGTTAAATGCACCATCTGCAGAAAGAAGTGTGGTTAATACCACCTTGTCTGTAGTAAGTGTGCTAAACCAACATGTGCAAATAAAATTAATGTACATTGTGTGCTTTCCCTTTTTTATTACAGTAGATTTATGTGCCTTTTGAGCTAATTTTTGTTTTACACTGGAGTATGAATTACGTTAAATATTCTGCTGTTTCTGTACTTTAAAGCAAAAAAAAAGTGATTTAACTGTTCAGATGAATATCTAGTTGATTGTTTCAGTAAATCAGCTGTTGTAATGTTCGTGTGTCAGTTGATTATATAATATTATTATTTTCTTTTTCTAGATGGGAGATCGGTCTACTTTTTTGCGTAATGAGAGAGATCGCAGTGAGAGAGAACGTGAACGTGACATACGTAGTGAAAGAGAGCGTGATAGGGATCGTGAACGTCATGATCAGCAGCCTATGTTTTCACGCCAGTTTCAAAGCAACTTGCCACCACGTTTCCAGAAACAGCAAGCTGAGCGAAATCAGCATCAGTTCTTACGTGTGGGATCGGGTGGATCTTCAAGTTCTCCTCAACCACTTTCTGGAACTGGATCATCATCCCAAGGAGCGCCTTCATCTCAAGGTGCTCTTACTACACAAGGTGCACCATCAACACAGATGTTTGACCCGCGTTGGACTGGATCTACTACTCATGGGGGATCGACCCTTCATTTTCCTGGATCACTGCCAAGTGAGTATGGGAATTTTACCTACTGTCATTTGTCTGATACATGGGTTAAAATAAAAAAAAGATTATGCAAAGAAATACGCAGTTTTGTTTCGGTGAATAAAAGTTTTCTGTCTCAATAAAGTTTTCCTATTTTATTCATTCTGCTTTAAAATAATTTTGACACACCGTAACAATTTTGAAAACTATTTGTTAGTGTTTGTTGTGTAATATATTACGCAACAAATTCAGGGCATGATGCTTAATGTTATGTATAGTAAAGTATGGACTATCTATAGACATTCCAAGTGTCAATGGTGAATACTGTATTTAACAGACAAAACTTTCTCATGTACTTTAAAAAGTGTATAGTGATTTTATACTTGCAAATGAGTGAATGCACAAAATATTCAAATATTTCCACAGTTCCTTTGAAAGTAGAAGTTTGACAACTGTGGTATAACTTTAAAGTTGATCTATAGAATACTGATATATCAAAAATTTTGCTGTATTTTTGTTGTTCACACTGACATTCTTTGCACGAAGTTAACCAGTTCTGTATTTTCATGCTGTGCCTCGGCTTTTGAGGTGAAATTTGTTGTGATGCAAAATGTCATTCTGTACTTCTTTCTTTGCTTCCATTTAACCATAAGGATGTTTGAAGTGTAAATAATTTAAGAGCCCACAATTTATGCCATGCACTGACTTAAACTGAATTTCCCCAATTTTTTATGTTTTAAATGGCATCTCCTGAAATAATTGAAATTGAGATATGGAAGTTTGCATACATTAGTTTCTAATGGGTTATAGCATGTCCCATATTTCATTAAAGTCGGAGTAGGTGAGGTGAACCTTATTGATTTGATACTGAATGACCCATGCAGTTGTTTATATTGGGTAAAAGAAATTCTGTCCTATCTGATGTGTTACATAGTTACAAAATGCTGTTAACACATTTTGAAACTGTAGATAGAACACGATGTTTTATTGCTGTCAGCAGACATAATCTCCTTCATTTACTTAATGGAGTCCCCCCCCAATCCATCTGGATGTCACCCTATTTCACTTTCCTCTGGCATTGTTTGATAATATCTTACTGGACCACAACATCAGCTTTCGTAGTATGTAAACTGTCATGTAACTCAGAAGAGGAAGTTACCCCTATTCAGTTGGTGCTCACCCAAGACCTGTTACTGCATATTTTCATGTTGTACTGATACCCATTTGAATCAGACAATTTATAGATGCATATCTCAAATTATTTATTGTTTCTTTGGTTTGTGTAATCCAAATGGGTTTCGTTTTTGAGAGACGTTGGCTCCTGCTAAATGTTCACATCACATTTTTCAAACCTTGTCATAGTTCTCATCTTTTGTCATCTAAGGTTGTCTTCTGTGTTGTATTTTTGATGATGCTCTATTTTACAGGTGTTACATACAATTATTTCATGTTTAGTGACATCAGAAATTTTTTCCATTTGCTAGATATAGTTCGCAACTGTAATCTTGAGACTTTTGGGGTGAAGGAGGAAAGATGGCGTCAGCCTTTAACGCTTCGGACTTACTGCATCCCTTGCAAGTCTCAAGATTACAGTCGCAAACAGTACTAGAGAAAAAGTGGGAGTACAATGGGACATTCCATCAGCTATTTATATAGACTTCAAGAAAGTGTATGACTCAGTTAAAAGAGAAACACTTTACAATATTTTGCTTGCAATTGGTGTACCTAAGAAGCTAGTCGGGCTAATTAAAATGTATTTAAGTGAAACCTCGAGCAAAATTTGTGTAGGTGGACTTTGTCTAATGTGATTGGCAATTTGTAGGTTGTATGAGCAGCAAATGGTTTCAAAGTCTTGACTTTTCTTTCAGCTGGCAGTGCTAGCCTTACTATGAAGTCCGGTCCTCCGCGCCGGCATGCTGATAATGAAGCCGCAGGATCAGCTAGGGAAAGGGACAGAGAAAGGGACCGAGAACGTGATCGTGACAGGGAAAGAGACAGGGAAGTTGTTGAGGAGAGGCCTCCAAGTAGAGATCAGCGAGAGCCTCGAGATAGGAGGGAGCGACACACTCCTGAGGCTCATGAGAGAGATAGGTTTGTATGACATAACACCAGTGAAGTTACAGATATGATTCCAACAATGTTGTGTCTTGGATTTAATTAATTTGTGTTATGCTTGACAAGAATTGTAGTACATAACTTTGTGCTTAAGTATTTTTGGCTAGTATCTTGTAACAGAGAATTTTCCTTTTAGGTATAGACATGGTGGACGTGATAGAGATCACAGAAACTACTCGGAGAATAGCAGTAATAGTCGCAAATTGTCTGGGGGTTACTATGATGGACCATCTGATTATGGTCGAAGTTATGTACGTAACCCATCAGACTATGACAGGAGCCAAGATTATGATCGTAATAGAGATCATGAACCTGAGCCAGATCTTAGAGACTCCAGGGATTCACGTGTGAATGAGAACCGTGAACGAGATGCAAGACACCCACGGGACCTCTGGGATCGAGATTGTGACCGAGATAGTTGTCACTATGATGATCGAAGGGATGTCAGTGATTCTAAGAAAGATGCCTTTGAAAGACATGTAAGTATGAAAATTTTAAATTGTATTATTGTACATTCAGCTAAAATTTATATTCTATCAAATATGGGTGTTTTTTTTAAAAGAAAGAAAGAAAGAAAAAGAAACCCACCATCATTTGAATCTAGTGTGATAGCCATTTATTTCTTTTTCTTTTCATGATAGTGAATTAAATTCTGTGTTTGGTAATCTCCAAAAGAGCTTTATGTACCATTTCTTCATTCAGTTTGTTAACGAAGTATGATAAAAGGAGTTGATTTTTCAGGTTGACACCACCCATATGCTGATTGTATCTGGTGTACAGATAGGTCTTCTCACTCCCTTTTTGTTGTAGTCTAGCCACCCCCGGTGGGTGGGGGGGTACATCAAAATCCTGACTTTTTTCCTTCTCCACTTCATTACTGAAACAGGGCTTTATTGTTGTGCATTCTTCAGGGTATTTTTCCTGTTCAGTTTTAGAGCCCTGATAGTCTGATATGTTGTTTTTAGACTGCATGCATGTTTGGATGAGTTACAATAATCATTAATCAATCCATACAGTCTGATCTTGCTTCAGAAGAGAGGCTGCCAACTTCGTAACCATGGTTGTGGTTTTGTTCATGTTGGCTGTAATGAGTGATGACTTCATTCTTGTGTCCTTCGCAGTATAGTTGAGCACAGGCCACAAATATCCTGTGATGAGATTTGAGGTTCTTACAGTGATGAGTATGAAGATAGTAATTGCAGTGGTTGGGCACTTTTAGAAGCCTTGTGTAGGGCAGGCAGTGGGTGGCAAGTTGAAAGTTAATTAAATGAAACATACGTATAAATGATAACCCAGTTGCAAAAACTGGGGGAAAAACTAAAAAATTATAAGTGAATTGTAATAACAAAATGAAAGTGTCAAAGTTGCACTGAGTGGTGAGTTAAGTGGCAGATGCCAGAGGGTGGAAAAAACTTCAGATTCATAAATGTGGACAGGAGAACTCACAAATCAAAAATGCAGATGGGTTTTGGGAAATTCATAGGAATATGTATGAGTTCAAAATCATATTTCTAGCAGAAATCTTGTGGGTGTTCAAAATTTTCTTAGTGCATCCATACCATTGTGTTTAGGAGGTACAACCCATTCAGTATATGTACTGTTTCTCAGAGTGTTAGCTAAGCTTATCATAAGTATTGCATTCAGTAGAATCACACTGTCAGCAGAATATGTCCTTTAAAAATCGCATAAAGTAAAGTAAAGCAAGTAAAATATGTGTCTAAACTATGTTACATTCACAACAGCATGCTAATGTATGTTTTTACTGCCCTACAATTTTAGTGTACTAGAGCAGGGCGCTGCTTTCGGAGCTCCTAGGGGGGGTTGGTCAAGTTTGTAAAACGCAACCAACCTTGGTTAGTCCCGAAGAGGTGTTAGTTTAGTGTCTCATTCAAGTGTTTTAACCACAGAGTAAGAAACTAAATTAACCACAACGAATGGGGTGTTTAAACACTTGACCAACCTCCCGAAGTGGTTTGGTTGTGTTTTAAAATCTTAAGTAAGACAATAAACTAACCCCCGTGTATAAACAAATATAAGGTGATATTGTTGATGACGTCATTTTTTGACGACAACGATGGCTAATCTTTTCGGAGCGCTTCCTGTAATCTGATATTTTACTTCTTTACGTCGCTGATCAGAGGCCAACAGTTCTTGGTTAGTCAACTTTCTACGTCCAACCCCACCCTTGCAAGTCTTCTTCTTTTTCCTCTTCTGTTTTTTGTTGAATAGTTCTGATGTTTTATTTTATTACGTCGCTGTTCAGAGGCCATCTGTTCTTGATCAGTCAACTTTCTACGTCCAGCAACACCATTGCTAATCTTCGTCTGTTTTTTTTCTTCTGTTCTTGTTGTATACGTTTTTCTATGTTTATCAATGTAACTCTCCCTTCGTTTTTCTTTATTTGTTAAATAGTTCTGATGTTTTAGTTCTTCACGTCGCTTTTCAAAGGCTAACTGTTCTTGGTTAGTCAACTATCTACGTCCAATCCAACCCTTGCAAATCTTCGTCTGTTTCTCTACATGTGTCGTTAATATGGACTCGTTTATCAATGTAAGTCTTCTTTCGCTTTTCTTTATTTCTTAAATATGTCTGATGTAGTTCTTCACGTCGCTGTTCAGAGGCCAAGTGTTCTTGGTTAGTCAACTATCTACGGGCAACCCAACCCTTGCAATTCTTCGTTTGCTTTTTTCCCTTCTGTTCTTGTTGAATTAGTTTTTCTAGGTTTATCAATGTAAGTCTTCCTTCGCTTTTTTTATTTGTTAGATAGTTCATATTTTTAAGATTATACGTCGCTATTCAGAGGCCAATAGTTCTTGGTTAGTCAACTTTCTACGTCCAACGCCACTCTTGCAAATCTCCGTTTTCTTTTTCCCCTTCTGTTCTTACTGAATACGTTTTTCTACGTGTCGTTAATATGGTCTCGTCTATCATTGTAAGTCTTACATCGCTTTGCTTCATTTGTTAAATAGTTCTGATGTTTTAGTTATATACGTCGCTATTCAGAGGCCAATTCTTCTTGGTCAGTCAAATTTCTACGTTCAACCCCACCCTTGCAAATCTTCGTTTGTTTTCTTCTGCTCTTCTGTTCTTGTTGAATAAGTTTTTCTGCGTTTATGAATGTAAGACTTCTTTCTCTTTTCTTCATTTGTTAGTTCAGATTCTTAAGATTTTTCATTGCTATTGAGAGGCCAATTGTTTTGGTTAGTGAACTATCTACGCCCAAACCCACCCTTGCAAGTTTTCGTTTGTTTTCTTCTGCTCTTCTTTTCTTGTTGAATAAGTTTTTCTATCTTTATTAATGTTAGTCTCCCTTCGCTTTTCTTTATTTGTTAAATAGGTCTGATGTTTAAGTTTTTACATTGCTGTTCAGAGACCAACTGTTCTTGGTCAGTCAACTTTCTACGTCCAACCCCACCTTTGCAAATCTTCATCTGTTTCTTTCCCTTCTGTTCTTATTGAATAAGTTGTTCTATGTTTATCAATATAAGTCTTCCTTCGCTTCTCTTTATTTCTTAAATAGGTCTGATATTGTAGTTTTGACGTCGTAGTACAGAGGACAACTTTTCTAGGTCAGTCAATTTTCTGCATTATTCAATATAAGTCTTCTTTCGCTTTCCTTTATTTCTTAAATAGGTCTCATGTTGTAGTTCTTTACGTCGCTGTTCAGAGGCCAACTGTTCTTGTTCAGTCAACTTTTTACGTCGAGCCCCACCCTTGCAAATCTTCGTCTCAAAATCGATCATAATCATAATATATCGAATGAGTATCACTTTACCTTGTTGGAGTTGGTACTTCAAATACTTGATAACGTCTTCTTTCACTTTCCTGATGTTTTAGGACAACTGTTAGTCAATTCTTAAGAATGCGACGTGCTGTTTCTGGAGCAGTGATAATGCGACTGACTTGATATTCTTTGATTTCTTTTGTTGTGAAGTGTTATTTGTTTACTCGGCATTGTTGTGTCAACTTCAACGATGCCCACATATTTGTTTACACGGCATTGTTGTGTTTCACAACAATGCCGAGTAAACAAATATCTGTTGGCATTGTTGATGACATCATTTTTTGACGACAAATTGGTTGAAGACAACGACTAATCACAAATTTTTATAGTGTATAACATTGTTGCTAGAGAAACTATATACCATAAATGGAAGTAGTCTTTTAAATGCTAATAGCAACTACTGTTGTCATTGTTCAGATGACCCTGCCTCTAGTTCCTGTTCCTGAGCCGGATGGAGCTAGTGCGCACCCTATTTTTGTGTCTTCTGTTTTAATATTGTTTTCCAATATAGTTTAAAGTCCAAGAGATAAAGGTATGATATTCAGTTATAATTGGTTGGTTTAACAATTTATTTGTGTTTATACAGGATCCTTTTGAGGAATGTGAGCCTTCCCATGACTTTGGGGGACAGGAAGGCAGTGAATGGCATGATAAGGACTGGAAGCAGCCTCTTGCACAACCACCACCTCAAGAGGAACGTGAGAAAACTGACAGAAGGGAACGAGAGTGGGATAGGGATCGTGAACGTGATAGGGAAGTGGACCGAAGAGACAACAGGGACTTGGATCGCAGAGATAGAGATGAGCGGCCACAGAGACCAGATAGTCGTGACAGTCGGGCTTCCAGAGATTCTAGGGCATCACGGGATTCAACTAGAGATGACAAGTTAGTATCAAGTAATTGTGTGTATTGAAAAGAAGTGTGGCTTTCAAATAATCCAGAGTTTGATCTTGCTCATTTCTCTGTATAGAAGTGTTTTTCATTGGGATAACCTGATATGTCTGAACATTCATCTTTCATTACTTTGTAGCTAGCAAAATGTTTAGTTGGAACTCGTTCAGCCTGCTTTCATACTACACATAATTGAGTTCTACAGATATCATGTTAATGTTGTATTCATAATACAGTGAAACCTCGATGCATCATTTTTGATGGAGAGAAATAAATACGATGAATATGGGAAAACGGCAGTTGCGGGAAAGCATTAAAAATGAGAAAGAAATTAAAGTTGTGCATTTTTCTCTTTTGCATACACAAAATAATACACATAAAACCTGTTTCAAAGTTACTTCTTTTTGCCAAAAAAAAAGTATTTTATGGATAACGTATTAGGCAAAACAGAGCCCTTTCCATGTTCAAAACGTTTTCATCACCTTCAAAAATATTGTGCCCATAAAAGAACGAATTCACTTTTTCACCAATGCGGCATGTGCTTAGTCAAAACTCGGCACAGCTTCGGGCTTGTATTCGTAGTTTTCCCCCTCCTCACCATTTCCGAACCTTTCGTGATCGTCACACGACTCATCGATGGTGTCGGTCGTGCATGTGGCAAGCTCGCTGTGCGTCTTTTGATATTAATTTATCTCTAAAACGATCAGTTTAAATTCTAAAAACATTGCATCAATTTCATTATAATTTCTCAGAAACGATCAGTGCGGGAAAATTGTGGGCCAGGACTAAGTTTTTTGAACAATTGATGCGATAAAATGACAGTTTGAGGGACGATTGACGCGAGAAAATGTAACATTATTTTTTATGGGATGTATCAGGGACCGAACAAAACAGACGATGCTTCCAGGAAAACAATAGTTCAGGGAACGATGGATAGAGTTTTCACTGTAAATAATTAACATTATTGCTGTAACACCTAATGTTATTGGAAACAAAATATCCACAAACTATTTATCGTAATATATATGATCTCAAGTTCCTGCTAAACAAAGACTTTTATGTTATTCCTTTCTGAGATGAGCATTTACCTGGCATGATCATTGTTGAACTAAGAATTTCAAAAAGTAGGAACGTGTATAACTTACAAATACTTGCTTTCTAAAATATCAGATGCCATGGCATCTTACACCCAGAATTTGTTGACCCTTACTCAGTCACCACTTTCATGATTGTGTGTGTGTTGAAAACTTTCCACCCCAAAACAGTAAAGATAATGTTTGTTTTGCAGGCCTTTTCATGATAGTGACCATAAGTTAGGTCTCACAAATCGTGAATTTACTGGTCCATGGTCAGAATCTTCATTAGAGTCACACTATGGAGAGTTCAAGGAAGAGAAGAAAAAACAGCAATCAGATTACTTCCGTGATGATAGACGTGAAATGAATCGTCACCCTGTACCTGGGCCTATAACTCGTGAAAAGTTAGAAGCTGCTGAATTGCGCAGTGAGCCTAAACGGAATCTCACAAAACTGAAACGCTCGACGTCGGGCAGTGGCCTTGGAGTTACTATTGACAAGAAAGTTGATAATAAGAAAAGTGAAAATCAGGTAAGATCATTTTCTTGAATCACAGGTTCTTGTTTTGGCATATTTTGTATATGTGTTTTTCAAAGTAATTATGAGATGATAACAGTTATTAATTTGTGGTATTGATAGGTGGATAAACTTGATAGAAAACCAAGTGATGGTGTTGATGCATGGAACCGCAACAATACGCAGAAGAATACAGAACGTACAGTCCCTTCACATACAGAATCAAGCAGTCCATCTGCTATAAACAGGGGCTTGGAAACTACAGTTAAGCTGTGGGCTGATTCACTGCCCCCATGTGAACCTGCTGAATCTGCTCCCAAGCCAGTATTAACTGTGCCGGAGGATAAACCAAAGTCTGTGGGCAGTGATACCAAGAATGGATCTGAAAGTAAAGAAATACCAGGTGGGTGTCTGTGTTGTGGAGACTAGATCTCCTCACAGGAGAGAGGTGCATAACATTGCGTATTATCTTTTTCACATTTTCTCATACCCTTTCCTGAAGCCAGCAGGGTCAGTGACCTTTGTGAGAGTGAGGTGATAAGTTCATCATTGGGAATTTGCCCATGTGGTTGTATGGTTGACAGGGGTTCCCCAGGTAATGTGGTTATCATATTTCCAGTTAGTCCTGCACATAGAAATGCAAGTCATCACATAAAACCCCCTCTACAGTGAAACCTATCCATCGTTCCCGGAACTATCGTTTTCCCGGATGCATCGTCCGTTTTGTTCGGTCCCGAATACATCCCATATAAAATAATGTTACATTTTCCCGCTTCTATCGTTCCTCGAACTATCGTTTTATCTTATCGATCGTTCAAAAATCTTAGTCCCGGCCCACAATTTTCCCGCAATGATCGTTTCTGAGAATTTAAAATGCTGGGTTTAGAGATAAATTAATACCGAAAGACGCACAATGTTTTTGGAATACACAGTAGCGGTAACCTGTTATGTCGCCCAACCAGCACAGATTCTTTTGGAATGAGGGTCAGCGGTGCAGGGGTGATAGTTGGAGAGAATGGCGGCGCGCATTGTCAGAAATTTTACGATTTTAATTAGGGTGCACTCATATTTCGTTCCAGCGATGCCAGATGGCATGTGCAGTGTGAATTTCTTCACAAATGCTTTTATTACAAGTACAAAGGAAAGGCTGGCGGCACTTTTCATTCTTCTGGTTCATCTCGTTTCCAGCGGTTCAGGGTCTTCTACAGCTACGTTTCGTTGAGTTCGGCACTAATAGTATTTCCATTCTTCCTGTTATTGTCCGCAAAGGGGGTTGGAGCGGTGAGGAAGAGGAAGACGACGAATGCGAGCCCGAAGCTTTGCCGAGTTTTGCCGAAGCACACGCTGCATTGGCGAAAGTGAAGTCGTTCTTTTATGCGCTTAATATTAGTGAACGTGACGAAGAAAACATTTTGAACGTGGAAAGTGCTCTGTTTGGTCTAAAACGTAAAGTTTCAACAAACCAGTTGTCCATTAAAGACTTTTTTGGTAAAAAGAAGTAACTTTGAAAGAGAAACATTGTTTGTTTTTTTTAAATTTTTAATGCTTTCCCGCATCTATCGTTTTCCCGCATTCATCGTTTTTATTTCCCACCCCCGCCGAAAACGATGCATCAAGGTTTCACTGTATTTTGTCTAAATTTAACCAAAATTGGAAATGTGCGAACAAATTTCCATGTATCAAGTATTGTGGAAATCTCTTTATCTGTTCTTGAGTTGTTAAATGCACACAGACAGGAATGCCCAAGGTAATAAGTACATTTTTGCTTCGTCAGTTGTGAATAAGCTTAAGAGCTAAGAAAGTAACAAAATGTATATTGTCACAACACTAAATTGTTCTAAATTTGAATAGCTATGAATTACATACGTAATATGATTGTGGGGCTGTATAAAAATAATTTGGAAAGCATCATTTATAATTCTAATATAAAAATTTATGTGTTTAGGGATGTCCAAAATAGTATTCTCCAAATTTTAGCTGGAAAAGTAAATATGTCAAAAATGTAGGAAAATTGAAAGATATGTGACTATGAAGATTTCTGTCTTCTGGGTTATTGCGCTGTGTAGTCTGGTCGATGTTAACCAACGTTTCAGAGGTCATACTGCCTCCGTCATCAGGGCGATGAATATGCCAATAGGGTGTGAGGAGTTGGATTTTATAGGCAGGGAAGTGAAAGGTGTAGCCTGCCCCGAGCCAATGGGAGCAGGTATGGGAGTGGACCAATGGTAGCACGTGGGCGAGAGTGGGAGAGGGAGAGAAAGTAGAGAGAGAAAGGTGAGTTTAGTTGTATGGATAAAGGCCCTGAAAGGGGCCGAGTTAGTGGTCTGGTTGGTTCTGGCGGCGCACTCTTGCTCGTTCTCGGAGTGTGTGGATTCATCGCCCTGATGACGGAGGCAGTATGACCTCTGAAACGTTGGTTAACATCGACCAGACTACACAGCTCAATAACCCAGAAGACAGAAATCTTCATACTCGCCGCTGTGAGAACCTCAAGTCTTACATATGTGACTATGCTTTGCAATATTACACATTAATTATATTTTGCATGTAAAGCACCTGTTCAATGCAGCATATTTATCACTGGTGCAGAAATAGTCTTAGTAGTGCCTAATTCTGTCTCAGAAAAATTAACTAAAATTCTGATTTGTCGTATTCAACTGTACTTGCATCTTCCCATTACCCATTATAGCACAAGTGAAGGTTTACTTGGAAAATGTGTTTTATGTGGCAAAATAATTTTCCTCTAAAGGAAGATATATCAGGATTTTATTGTATATATGATGTAATGCAGTATTACAATAAAAATTTCCCTTTTTTTAGATGGTAAAAGTGACAATACTGAAAAAATTAAAATTGAATCTAAAGAAGTTGATAATGGAACAGAAAGACTAAATGAAGAAAAGAAAGACGAAACTGGGAATGAGGCGGAAAACAAACGTGCAAAGACTGGACGCAGTCGTGCTGGGCGAGGGCGTTCAGATCAGGTAAGTGTGTTGTTATGGGCTGTTCAGCTTGATCATCCCTATTATTTCTTATGATGTAACTTAAGAATCTTGATTTTTGATTTGAACAGAAATATTCTGAAAGTTTAATTCTTTTATGTCTTCATTTTGAACCCACAGACTATGTCTGATTTGCAGGTTCGTGGTGGAAGACAGAATTGGGGTAGCTATGCTGTTTATCGTGGTGGTTGGGGTCCACAGAGGGAATTACGAGGTCGTCGAGGTGGACACAGAATTCCTCCTCCTGGACATGGTGGACGGCCACCATCATCATCACGAAGTGGAGGCGAGTGGGGCCATGGTAGTGACTCAGAACTATCTGGGGATGAAGTTTCAGCATCAACTGAATCTGGCAAAGAAGATGCAGGGCGAATACCAGGATCTGGGTCTGGATCTGGATCTCGGAGACCTGAACGGGATACCAGGAGACCACCAAGGTGAATATACGCTTCATTGCTTTTCAGTAATGTACTGCGTATATGTTCGTGCTGCCCGCATCCCTTCTCCCTACATTAGAGCTGTATTCTTATTTGGATTGCAAGTATGAATAGGCATTTTGAATATATATGATTTAATGAAAAAGTCATTGCTGTGTTTGTGATACATAAGCTGTTTGAAAATTAATATGTTTACAAAGAGCAGTGAAATTATTTTTTGAGAATCACAGTTTATCAGAGGCATTTTCTCTCTTTGTTAAACGTCTGGATTAATATGCTGAACTTATATTTTCTCAATGTCAGCTGAAGATTGTAACTGTAAACATTTTAAACATAAAATCCTGAATTAATATGAGATGTCTCTTCTTCCTGTATGAAGTTTTTCAAAACTTGTTCTGTTTTCTGATATTAATAATGATTCCTGGAATTTTATAAGTAGTACCTGAATTCCACAGTAATTGTTCATACTGCAAGCAAACTCATAAATTTAACTGCAGTGATCATCTTTTCAATTTGAACAACTTTCCTTGAAAATTAAAGTGTGTTCCTTTAAATTTTAAAGCTTGTCTTATCCTCTTTTGTATCCTTGCCATTAGGCATGAATGACTTGTGTCTGAGATGAGTATTTGGTAAAATGTTGAGAATGAAGGTGAGAACAAAAATGTTATTTACAAGACCAGTTTTTTCCACTCTGTAATTACAGTTTGTTAAGCTAGCCATTTTTTTTCAAAGTGTAGTAAAGTGTTTTGCTTATCCCTCTTGATACCAGAGCCTTTCTATTTGAAAATGTCCATAAATCCTTATATTTAAAAAATGTACATCTAGAGCCATGTTTTTTTTTTTATATTCAGTAATCAATTATTAATACTTCAGCTGTATGTATTTGTGTTCCTAACATGATTATCCTTAAGTTTATATGGCTGGAAAAGTAATTCTACCCATTCAATGTACTGTTGAAATCTGCAAGCAAATCAGTATTCTTACTTTTACTGAGACAGTGTTTTATTTTTACACAAATTGATCAATAAAACTATAGTTTTGTTATATTTTAACTTTTACATTTTTAGATAGAAATTCATATGACAATATTCTGAAGTGCATCTGCCCTTCATTTCTTCATGAATATACCATATTTCTTTGATTGTAAGACACCCTTGATTTAGTAGTAAGTTTTTGGGAAAAGGGACACTATCGAATTATGCAAATCTTCAAATGTAAGACATATGGCACAATCTAATTTCGGAAATTTAAAAATGCTAAAAAAATGTTTTAAATCAAGGAAATATGGTAATTTTGTTATTGGCATATAATGTATTTGAACTTTGTCACAGTTTTAAAAGGACATGATTTGTGTGTGAATTGATTTTTTAGATTAGTTTCTTACAAATTTATAGTATTTTGATTCCAGATAATGTGTAGCTATTTATATGGTAGTTAGCTATATACAACATTTGAAATGTTACTATAACTATTAAAATGGAGCTATATATGTTGTAGTTGTGTGCGATTAAAGAAGTAAAGTTTGTAACTATTCTGTCAAGATTTTAATGACTTGACTCTTCTTCAAGGATGCCAGGAATAGAATTATATTTAAAATATTTTGTAGTAATTTTGAGTTGTTTCATATTGTAATAGTTGTTATCCAAGTAGCTCAGTCAGTATAATGACTGGCCATGGGCTGGGTGATCGGTATTTGATCCGTCAGAGGCAGAGGATTTTCTTATAGCCTCTGCATCCAGACCTTCTCTGGAGCTCACCCAGCCTCCTGTCCATTGGTTACCAGGGAACTTTTCCAGGGGTAAAGCATGGCTGGGATGTGCTGCTGGCCACTCACCTCCTCGTAGTGCCAAGGTTGAGATTGAGTAGGAGCTATACCTCCTCTCCCCAAAATGCCAGTATTGGCAAGTAACAGAGTGGCTTTAATGTTACAATAGTGTTGTAATTTTAATTTGTTTGCTCTAATATGAACCATGCAGCTTATTTGTGCATATTTCTGTGGATAGTATATAAAAAAACATGTCATTGTTTGTTGAAGTTTCAAAACATGCTTATGATATATTCTTCTTATATTTGCTTCAGATCCCCTAAACAGAGTGGTAAGAAATTGGAGAAAGATGAACGTAATCGTGATATGCGGCGAGAAGGAGAGAAGAGTTTTACAGGCTCAGAATCTCGTCGATATGATAAACGTGGAGGTTATGAGAGCAACAGGGGTGGACGGGAGGGGTTTGCCCCTCGTGGCGAACCTTCACGCAGAGGTCGTGGGGGTTTCCGAACCCGTGGTAGCGTGGGAAGGCGAATGGATGGCTATGGGCCCCCATCATCCAAAAGTCCATTTGGGCAACCTGCTGAAGATTCAAAACACATAGGTAGGGATATGTAAATTTGCACTATTCGTAAGTTTTCTGAACAAGACCATCATTGCTTCCAGTGAAAGAAATGAAACATTTTTAATGAGACGAAAGAATTATAGTTTTCTGTAATAGTCATGAATTTATACTTGTCTTTAATTTCAAGTTCCATATACAGTGGATTCTGGTTAATCGGGACTAGAACACTTTGGCCCAATTAAGCGGCTGCCCTGATTATGTGAAGTTCCATGTAAAGAGTTAAAAAAAGATTTTAAGATTTTTCCCAAATAAATGGCTGCCCTGATTAACTGATGGTCCAATTAACTGGAATCTACTATATCGTGATTTAGAATTATAAGTGAGAGGAATAGTAATTTGTCATGTATGCTGATTGTAATGGAAATTGTTGAAGATTGGGTAATTGTGTAGGACCAGGAGTAATCATTTATTGTTGTTAAAGATATTGTGTCATATATGCTGATTTCAATTCTTAGAATACCTTGATTTTCTCAGGAATGTGAAGTTCTTGCATTGAAGTGATCCAGAAACATGACATTCAGTTCATTGTGCTGTAGTGTCTTATTAACCATTTTTTTCAATCCATGTTGTACTGTTACTTTGTGCTTGACTGTAAGAAATAGGTTTTCTTGTTGTCTCATGTATTACATTACTTTTATTACTTAATTTTTCAAGGGTTTTTTTTAAAAAAAATCTGTGGTGACATGGTTTTAGCACATTTGTATTTATTGTTGTGATTTCTAGTGGGATGTTCAGAAATGTAGTTGAAAGCTTTTTCTAGCTGGTTCAATGATGAATTGACACTAAATTCTCTAGGCAGGTGATTTTATTTTCTGCTTACCAAAATTCCACCTTTTGTAGAGGAATTTGGAAAATACTTGCCTAAGTTTCACTTAAGTTCATCCTTGTGGATTTTTTTATTCCTGGATTTAAAAATGTCCAGCTGCCTGACTTACTTTTTTTGTTCAGGATGGTAGGTAATTTCCCAGCATGAACTTTTTATTTGATTCCCCCCCCCCCCCTGAAGTATTGAAACTAAAATTGTGTGGTTTTAATACTGATTTTTGTGTGTTTTTCATAGGGATGGATGAGAAGGACAGCAAAGAAAATCGAAAAAATGCTGATCCTCACATAGCAGAGTCAAACAAAGATGATGTTGGAGATGAAATAGTGAGTGCTGAAGATAAAATAAAGCAGAAACAGCAAGCTCTGTCAGCTGGAATAATTGGTAGTGCAAGACACCACAGTAATGCAATAAAAGTTTCGTCAACCCAGGCTCCACCTCGCATGCAGCGTAAATCAGAAAGTGACCGTAGAGACTCAAGTCGTAACAAAGGTAATAGGGGAAGCAGCGGTGGTAGGGGTGCAGCACGTGTAACCGGAAGGGAATTATCCAATCGTCCACCACCAAGGTCAAGTGGTGGCCCTGTTAATGTCTCAAAACAGAACTCTGCAGATGTAGGTGATGAATGTTGGGAGACTACATCTGAGAACAGTGAATTGGATGACAGAGAAAGAAAACAGGATGTACAGAATGGGAGGAAGGCTTTTTACCATCACGAACCTCCTGGTAACAATCGCCGAAATTCTGGTCTAGGCCTAAACAGTTGCACTCTGCGAACAGGTAGAGGAGGTTCAGGAGGCATGGGATCTACTCAGAATTCTGGTGGAAGCTCATCCCGAGCTCCAGGAGCTGAGAAACGTGCAGGAAACAATAATGGATACAGTGGTGGCAGTGGAGGGCAGAGGAGAACTTCTAGTCCTGCTGTGGGAATTACCCAGCAACCAAATGGCCGAGCCCCTGGGCCCCGACCAAATGGTAGCCAGAGTCCTGCAGTAGCTGGAACCAAGGTGCCTATGAAAGAAACAACAACTGCTGTTAATAGAGTGGATGAAATTAAATTGAATGATCCAGCACTTGTCACCCAAGTTCTTTCAGAACTTAACTCATCTAAGAAAAATACAAGAGTGGAAAAAGAAAAATCTAATGCGCTGGAAGGAATTGATCTCAACAACTATGCAAGTAAGTAGCTTGTCTTCCAGTTACCACTCATATATGCAGTGAAATAGCTATACCATTTAGAAAGCCATTGATCTAGCACTTCTTCCATGATCTGTCTTTTATTATTTTTATTGCATTATTTTATGCATGTCTTTTAGTTTCTGTTACTTCTAGTCATTCCATAACTAATATTAAAACTGCAGTAAATGCATTATGCTCATAATAGTATTCCTTGCATTTGTTCCCTTGCTTGGAATCATGTTACAAGTGTTGAGATAAATAGGTTGTACAGTGAAACCTCTATCCATCGTTCCCGGAACTATCGTTTTCCCGGATGCATCGTCCGTTTTGTTCGGTCCCGAATACATCCCATATAAAATAATGTTACATTTTCCCGCTTCTATCGTTCCTCGAACTATCGTTTTATCGCATCGATCGTTCAAAAATCTTAGTCCCGGCCCACAATTTTCCCGCAATGATCGTTTCTGAGAATTTAAAATGCTGGGTTTAGAGATAAATTAATACCGAAAGACGCATAATGTTTTTGGAATACATAGTAGCGGTAACCTGTTATGTCGCCCAACCAGCACAGAGGTGCAGAGGTGATAGTTGGATCGAATGGCGGTGCTCATTGTCAGAAATTTTACGAGTTTATTTAGGGTGCACTCATATTTCGTTCCAGCGATGCCAGATGGCATGTGCAGTGTGAATTTCTTCACAAATGCTTTTATTACAAGTACAAAGGAAAGGCTGGCGGCACTTTTCATTCTTCTGATTCATCTCGTTTCCAGCGGTTCAGGGTCTTCTACAGCTACGTTTCGTTGAGTTAGGCAGTAATAGTATTTCCATTCTTCCTGTTATTGTTCGCGAAGGGGGTGGGAGTGGTGAGGAAGAGGACGAATGCGAGCCCGAAGCTTTGCCGAGTTTTGCCGAAGCACACGCTGCATTGGCGAAAGTGAAGTCGTTCTTTTATGCGCTTAATATTAGTGAACGTGACGAGGAAAACATTTTGAACGTGGAAAGTGCTCTGTTTGGTCTAAAACGTAAAGTTTCGACAAACCAGTTGTCCATTAAAGACTTTTTTGGTAAAAAGAAGTAACTTTGAAAGAGAAACATTGTTTTTTTTTTAAATTTTTAATGCTTTCCCGCATCTATCGTTTTCCCGCATTCATCGTTTTTATTTCCCACCCCCGCCGAAAACGATGCATCGAGGTTTCACTGTATATGAAAGCTTATACAATTGAGAATTTCAATCTGCAGTCATTTATTGGCTATGGTTTAAAGTACCATATCTTTCTCCCATCACGTAATTGATTAGACTGAGAAGTCCAAAAAATTTACAACACTTCATATAAAAGAATTCATAGTAAATTATTATTATTAATAATAATATTATTACTTTTGCTACGATATTTGATTTAGATGTAGTTTTGTTATTGAATTGGCTCTAGCAGTGAATATAAAGCAAATGTGAAAGAGGTTCATGTGTATATAAAAATGTTTAAGGAGTATGATGCTAGTCTGAAAATGAAAGTCCATCTGAATCTTAAAAGTACATTTTTCATACGTAATACTTGTTCATACTTCCTTTTTACTTGATGTGTTTGGGAATATGATTTCAAAATTTAATTTTGGAATTCATTATATTGTGGACTCTATATAGAAATCATATGTACCAATAAACATATGGCATGAATCTGGTATGCATAGTTTACATATCTGTAGAGTTGTAATTGTTTATTTAGTTTTCTTTTGCTTGATTTTATCTGTTTGCTGCCTGTTTGATTAAAACCGACTGAATGTGAGAGTCCCTTGTTTGTGTTGCCTGTATTGCATAGGTGTGGTGATAGTTGATGACCAGCCAGAAGTGACAATGGAGGAAGAGCATTTCACTTTTGATGCAGACAATGGTTTCCAAGAAGTCCGCAGCAAGAAGAACGTGAAAGAAGCCCGACAGAAGGGAACAGTGGAGGAGCAGAAAGGAGTGAGGACGTCCCGTGAGCAGAAGGACCGTGAACGTGGTGAGAGGGAGAGAGAGCGAAAGGGGAAGTTGTTGGGATCGGGAACCGTGCCGCAAGTCGCCGTACCTCCTGGACCAGGGACAGGAGTTACTGGACCTCCACTTGGCCCCATGGGACCAGGACCTGCAGCTGTAAAAGTACCATTTGAACGTCCACGGCAAAACAAACTTCCTCCTAGATTTGCCAAACAGCGTGAAAACAATCGTTTGCAGAAAGCAGTACAACAGCAGCATCATGTTGGCATTCATAATGATGTGTCAGAGATGAACAAGATCAACCAGAATGTCAGTCTCTTTCCTGTGAAAGGTGAGGGCTTTCTGAGAATTTAACTGTCATGTATTTCTGTTTAGGCAGCAATATTTTGTCACTTCATACTTAACTGCATTATTGAAGACCTTTCCCATTGAGTTAAAAATCTAGATACTTTGCTTAAAGATGATAAATATGGTTATGCGTCTAAACAGCTGATAAAGGTATTTCTATTGTAAGAGTCTCATTGTATTTTTATTGATGGTTTAGCAGTATAGTTGCTGAAAGAAGTAATTTGAGGAAATACATTCCTTTGACCTCTATATTATAGCTGCATTGACAGTTCTAAGAAGGTATTTCCATCTATGATAACATTTTCCATTCACTCATTCATTCATTCATTCATTCATTGTGCTGTTATAAATACTTTTGTATCTAGTCTTTGTTTCACTACTTGTTCTGTGTATCTTCCTCATTTTGTCTCTCAGTCTTACTGTTCATCCCTGGTATCTGAATCGTATACTTCATCTCCCAGTGGTTGTTGTAATCAGCAGCTGTATTTTTGAAGCTCTTGAAGGAATATTTGTTTTACCATCCTTTATAACTCTGCCATTAACTGATCAACTTTTATTGTAGTGTTTCTTCTTTTTATCACTATTTGTGTTATCAAATCTTAACCAAAATTGGAATGTGTGGGCCGATTTTGGCAGCAGCAAAGAAAAAATCCCAATATAAATTTTTATATAAGTCCATTCAATAGTGTCATTGTTAAATGGCAACAGACATACATAACAAAGATGGTAGATGCATTTTCCCAACTTTAGATGTGAACATGACTAAAAATGATGTTTCAATTCTTTTAGGTAGTAGATATACAATTAGGCAATTCCTAGCAAAACTGGCAGCTTTTCTCTTGAACCAAAATAAGAATGGTCCCATGGTTCATTTGTAAGGATACTGGAAAACCTTGAAGCTAAATTTAATGTAATATGCACAGGGTTAACTTACATGTCTGGTTCAGCTGTATAGCTGAGTTTTACTGTAGTTGTCAGACATCTTGTGGTCTGTGCTCCCTAGTTGCCAGGCTTCACTGTCCGGTAAGGATTTGGAGCAGCCTGGTTTTGAGGTAGCCATTTCAGTAACATCAACTGTTGTGGAAGGACCATTGTAATTATTTCTCTGTCTTTACTATGAGTAAGTTTTGTATTTTCCTTGATGCACTTTGCCCTCCATTATTACCACCACTCCAGAAGTTAAATACCATGCATAACTAGAAGCATGAAGGTAACAATGTACATGTAGCACTTTTCCCTCTTTGCTGCTCGCCCTGCACTGACAGGTCACATAAACATGAGTCTCGGCATACTTTCCAAGTTAAATCCTGTTTTCCATTCTAAAATTTACAATGCAGCATAATTTTTTTGCTTTCCCTCTGTGCTTGGAATGGAAATTTCATACCAAGTACTCAAAATACGTATTTTGAAGTTGCAGTTATGGAGAACTTTGGTTGTAGAAATGTATAGCTTTCTCTGTACTGTTACCATATGCACATGGATGAAGAAGACGCATATGTTTGCCGTTCTTGCAGTGAATAAACATCCATTTCTACAAAACAGACACGAATTGATTTCGTTTTCAATATATACAGTTGCACCATTTAAACATTGTTCATTATCAACCTATCTGATGTTGAAATTAATGAACGAAAACTACATTAAAAGGCAGTGAAGTAGGATGTCGGTGGAAAGTAAATCACATAACACTGTAGTGTTGGTGCTGTTGAAGCTGAAGTATCAGAGTTTATATGACACTTATTCTTCTTCTCTTGTATTTCCACTATCACTGCAGCCATGGAGGGGAAGCAACGGAGGCATGATGTTGGACTCGTGTTCTTATGAAGTTTTCATTGAAGATGGTTTTGTGCAGTGCCTCTGACAAAAGATTTCATCCTGTTATATTAGATTTTTCCATCTTTATTCTCCCCCCACAGACTCGTCTAGTCCTGCTCCACCACCATCTGTAAATGCTTGGGACAAACCAATTACTGCAACTCTGAGGCCAAACTCACCAGTGTCTAATACAAGTCCAGCAATTCAACTGGGAACTGCTCTTACTAGTTCTAGTGATAGTTGGTAAGTAGTCCTTAAATTAATAAATTTGTCAGCTGTGTTCTCATTCAATACATATTCACACTATTTTCTGCCTGATATAAAAATGGTCTAGCATATCTTACTGCACACTAGTCAGAGTTGTCAACAAAAACCTTTTTCTCATCTGCTTGGGTCCTTCGAGGTGAGCATAATTCTTTGTTTGGTTCATGCTCCTTCTCTGATAGTGCAATAGCTTAATAATGTGCTGCACTTTCACTGCATTTCTCAGTGGAAGAAGCAGTTTCTTCATATGTATCTTTATCACAACATATGATACGTTACTTAATAAGTTCTCTCTCATTGTTGCAAATAGTTTGTGTTCTAAACTTTCAACATAGCTGGAACAATCCACAAAACACTAAACTGACAACAGGACTGTGAACTGTAACAAACACGCTAATAATAGACGTACAAATGTAAGGAATCAAGGAAACAAAACAGACATGTTTTTTTCATTTGGGAAAACATCACGTTTGCAGAACCTGCCGTGTATTGCTACAGCACTATTTCTGGTTTTTCCTGTTGGCACTACTGCAATAAGTAGGGGACAGTGGGGATATAGTCAAGAGTTGTGAACTAAAGCATTTATTGTGAGTTGCAGTTATATAAAGATATACCATTCAGTTTCTAGATACTTAACTTTCTGTGGAACACTGTAGACTATGAATGACAATTTAATTTGCTGAAGTGAGGTAAAATTAAGACTTTTATTACTGACTTCTTTTTTGTTTACCAGCCTTCCTCTCTGGTGCCCTGAAAGGGGCTAATTCCTATTGGCCTGGAAATGGGTCCATCTCCCCCTTCTCATCCATGATTCTTATTGGCCAGATCCTATTTCTAATCTTACAAACCATCTGCTTCTAGCCTTTCTTGTTTCGGCCCTGAAGATGGTGACAAATATATAAATACATAATTAGATATTTTTAAACCTCTGAAACTGTTCGTGAAATACTAAAATGTTGAGAATTTGTCCGCCAGTAGTAAATGTAATTACTAAGTAGGATTTGAAGTTTTCATGGCAGAGAGTCTTCTGGATTGTTGTGCCGTGTAGTCTGGTAGAAGTTTACCAACGTTTCAGAGGCCCTTGCTGCCTCTTATCACCCTGATGATGGAAGCAGCAAGGATCTCTGAAATGTCAGTAAACCTCTACCAGAGTACATGGCACAACAACCCAGAAGACAGCCATCTTCAGTGTAGTTACTGTTATGAATTACTTTGTAATGGGACTTCACAATTTTACTTTACAGTGGTATTGATGTGAGTGAACAACATCAGTCTGGAGGAAGCAGCCAAAGAAGTACTCCGAATGGAGATAAGGCACCGTGCAAACTTGGCAGAGAGGTTTGTGAATTGTTTAAAGAGATGTGAAGTTTCCCAGAATTATTTATGTTTCAAAGGGACCTAGAAAATTGTTATAAGATAAAAAGTGGTCTTACACACATAATGTAGAAAACTTTATTGCACTACTGGGAAAACTAAAAGCATATATAAATAGTAAATACCTGTATTAAGCAGAAACTTGCCTACAGCAGAATAATTTAATAGGAAGTGCCTACCATATATTTTGCAAAAAAAAATTCTGCACTCAATATCACTTTCTTAAATAAGTTACATAAAACACTGGCCATGAAAGCTTAAGGACAGGAGCTTGATGCCCCCCACCCACACACACTTATTGCACTGTATTAACTGGTAGAAGAATCTTGCTTTTCAGTTTCATAAAAGAAATTAAATTCATAAGCAACTCGCAGATTACGCACTCAGATCATAAATGAAGTCATTTTAGAATTAATCAAATCATACAGTACACATTTACAAAATTAATTGGGAAACAACACGTAAGAAGAATGGAATACAACAGAATACCAAAGTACTCATAGATTATAGTATACACGCCTAGAGGACGAATAGAAGTTGAAGACTTCGGCCAACATGGCTTCAAATTGTAACAGCTCACATCACCTAATATCTGATAGAAGGATGGTGGTGGTGATTTTAATGATGATCAACTGTGTCTTTACAGTTTTATAATTTGCACTGAAACCCTGCCATGAACAGAATATGAATTGATTTTTTCATGAAATAATCTTTTGAGTTAATCTTCACTTCTTTTAAATTCTTATAAGCATAAATTTGTATTGTTTTGTTTTTGTTGCTATCAGGTGGCAGAGAAGGCCGTTTTAGATGGAACGTCACCTCCTGTCCAGACTATTATCTTTGAGAACACAAATTACAAATCATCTCCAGACTTGGCCATGAAAGCGAAATTCAGCACTCACTTGAAAAATCAGAGGCTTGACAAAACCAGAGGAGGTGAGTAATGTTAATGTTGTTACAGACAAAGTTGCTTGTACAGGGTGAGTCAGAAGTATGTTTACAAACTTTGTGTGCATGTTCCAGGATCAAAAATAAGAAAAAATGTTCCTATGAACATGGGGTTGCAAATGTTTCGTTTTCAAAATAATAGCCAAAAATAAGTTTCAATGAATTGGCTTAATATCAAAGTGAATCCAGCTTCCAGCAAAGGTTTTCAATTAACGTTTGGGCAGGAATTGTTGGCGACATGCTTGTTGGTCCACACATGCTTCCATCGCATCTAGGAGGACCTTCATATCGCTGATTCTTATGAAGACACTTGCCACGTCTCCTTGAAGATGTACCACTGACCACAAGAAGACAAATGTGGTTTATGCACGACAGAGCCCCAGCACACTTCTCCCGTTGCGTCAGATGTCATCTCAATGAACAGTGGTGGCCCAGTAGCATGGCCGCCGAGGTCACCAGACCTGACTCCATTGGACTCTTATCTGTGGGGGTCACTTGAAGTCCATCGTTTATGCAACACCCACAAACAATGAAGACGACCTTTGGGAACGAGTGCAGAATGCATGCCAGATGATTCGAAGAAACTCTGGTGTGTGTACGAATGAATTCGTCAGTCTTATGTACGTCGTGCTCTTGCATGTATGGAGAATGGAGGAACAACCTTTGAGCATCTGTTATGAAGAAACATCCCTGTCCTTATACTTGGCAATAAAGGCATACCTTGGGAATTATTTTTGGCTATTATTTCGAAAATGAAACATTTGCAACGCGATGTTCATAGGAACTTTTTTCTTATTTTTGATCCTGGAGCATTCACACAAAGTTTGTAAACATACTTCTGACTCACCCTGTATATGTCTGCCACTTATTCTGTAATGCTAGATGTAAAACATAAATGCTACAACTGTCTCTTATATTAGATTAAACTGTGGTTCTCCAAAGCTTATTATTAAGCTTTTGGCTATGTGTATTCATTCTGTATAACATACTACAAAGCACTGTGTTCCATGGTTTAATGTGAAACAGTTTTTTAATTGTGATAAAACTATTGTGTCCCACATTTAGTGTATGATTTTTGTATCTAAGATGTTTTGTAAGTTTCTTTTTCATGTTTTGTAGGAACTACTACTCTTTTTCTTTTTTTCAGATCGAAAAATTGGTGATGATACTGAAGAAGTAACATTAGGGTTTGCCAATAAGAACTCTGGTGTCATTCCAGATCTGAACAAAGGACCTGACAGCAAGGCTGATCCCATACAATTGCCACCATTAACCTTTAATAAAGTAAGAACAGTTCAAAAAGTTGACTAATCCCCTTTGTCTGATGTTGAGAATAAAAATTCTTTTGACTTTACCATCATGCTGTTCAAATGATAATACAGTATACTCTCGATTATCCCCCCCCCCCCAAGCCATCTGAACATTTTTATTGTACTATGAATCTTTAATGTAGTCCTTTAAAACAGTACTGTTATGTGATGTATATAGTGAAGCTTTCACGGCGACTGAAGTTGATGAAAGACTCTCGGGCTTTCGTTTTGCAGCTGCCCTGACCAGAGCAGAGATAGCTCTCGAAACATTGGCGGCTTTTTGCCCGAGAGTCTTTCATCAAGAACTGTTATTCATGGAAGTTAATGAAAAAAACAGTTTGTGATATTGGGAACAGTAAAGAGGGAATAATCAGGTTTTATAGCAGTTCAGATAGTACAAGTGGTTTATTGAAAAGAAAAACTGAAACTGGACAAAGCTAAGTTGTATAGATTCAATTCTGAGAATACGTAAGTAATGTTGCTCATTTATGTTTTATCAGTATAAATTAAAGCAGTTTATGCCCGTATATTGCTAATGTAAAACCGATTAAGTGCTCATTTGGGTTATTGCTTTCAGGTTATAACTTTTTGATATGATTTAGTTGAACTGGTCTATGTTGACAGGCATGATGTAGGTGCCTAATTTCAAAAGAAAAAATCCTTTATATGTTCAGAATAGTTAACATTCTTGATGGATATTAACTTCTCAAATTCAAATTCAAATACAAATATTATCAACATTTGAAGAATGGAAACAATACATTGAAAGACGGCTGTTGGCTTGTTTGTTGGTTGCAGCAAAACATTTGTATGTGTTAATGCTCAACATTGATAACCTGAAATACTGTCATTTTGCATTTTTTGTAATTTTGCTTTAGTCTGTTGCAGAACCCACATATTTAGAGATTTTGGATTGATGTTACGTTTTAAATTTGTGGTCATACACCCCCATAATTAATTCCATTCACTCACAGTTTCGAATGTTTTTAGACTTCCGTGTACATTCTATATTTAGACATGCATATTTATGCATAACCAGGGGTACTCAGAATGCCAAGGTGCATAAAGTGGAATGTCACTATGTATTGCACTTTTCCAGTGTTGTTTTGTGTTTGTAAAATCTTGATGTGGAATATATTGCTGGATTTTCTTTCAAATCAAATATGTTTGCATTGACTGTTGGAAAGTATTCCAAGTTGAAGTAAGTGGATGGGGTTTGTTCCAATATTTTTTTAAATCATGTACTGCTGTTTAAGGTGACTTGTATTTTTTTATATATATATAGAATGAAGATGGTGTAGATATGAAGTTGGACTTCACATTTGATTCAGAACTCTCCCAGTTAACAGAGGATAAGATGAACAAGACAATGGGTCTTCCTCGATCAATGCATATGACTCCTGGTGTACAGTCCTCAATATCATCACCTGCTGCTGATCTCAATTTTAAGATTGCTTCTGTAAAGAAGGTACAGTAAACCCCCTTTTAACATTTGTCCAGGGGACAAGCTTTATGTACTTGAATTCAAGAAAAACTTTAAGTAGGAGTTGTAGGAAAGTGTGGCTTAAAATGGCTGCTCTGTTAAAGTGAAAACTAAGTCATCATCCCTCATACGAAAATATATAAAATAATTAACAGCAGAAATTATGTATGTTAGAATCATATCGCTGCATCGTTAATTTTACTGAATTATGAATCAGAGTGTATATTATAATATGAATTTTTGAACATAAGATACTATTCTTTTGAAAATTTTCATTAAAAATATTTATGAAAATTTTAATTCTCCATATTTTTAAGTCTTTGTCATGCTCTGGTGTGAGTGAATAACGCCTAATTGGACTATCGATATCTGTCCGTGTTTTTCCAGGAACTAAACAACCAGCATGACCTGAGGTTATTGTTTGATTGTATTGCTGCAGTAGTGGCAGTTGATATTGTTGGGACTCAGCAATGGTGGGAACAGGCCATTCATTGCTGGGACAAAATTGTAACAATTGGACTTGTAATTGTCTGCAGTTTCTTTGCACTTTCCTTTTCAGTGAAGCATTCTGCTGATGTCAGTGCCTGTCATGTGGCTTAAAGAATATGTTTGGAATTTCAGTGTGCTCTGAAGAGTATGCTGTTCTGATCTTGTTGTATGTTGATTTGTCCCTTGGATTTCTGTTTATAGTAGGTATAGTAATTGAATAAATTTGTTTGCCCATAAGGAATCATTTGAGGTTTCCTTTGTTTAGAAAATAGTAATTATGCACAATTATTTGTAATTTTAGTTTTGTGAATTTGGAAAGTTATAAAAATTAAGTTGGAATCGATACTTCCTTTAACAAAATGAAACTGTAAATGTTTACTCTGCTTTATTGAAGGGAAGTTTTTAATTACAATCTGCCTCGTTTTTACTGTATTTTATTTTTATTTGATGTTGAATACAAATTTAGTCATTTGTGTTATAGAGTGCTATGAGAACATTGAGATGATTGTAGTAAAATGCAGCCAGATCTGAAAATAAAATATTTTTGTGAAAAATTCCTTGGCCTGTGGTATTGACAAGAATGTTCTTAAAAATGCCATTGCATTCCAAAAAAAACCTCCCTTCAGTTTTGTATTTACCTTTTTGTTGGTGTGTCATGGAGGCATGTAGGAGTTTGTTTTATGGATCCATAGTTAATGTGGGTAAACCCACAGCCAAGTCTAGAGTTGACTGTAGTTTCTGTCATTCCAAAGAGTTGTATTGTTTGTGTGCAAGGTGTGGGAGAACATGCCTGCAATGCCCACAGTGATTGAACACAATGAGGATGGAAGTGTAGTTTCAACTGCATCATCTTTCACGCCAACATTTGGAAACCCTGTTGATGCTGGTCTAGATCCCTCATCTTTTGTCAAATCTGTGGATGGACCAGGAGTTGTTCCAGGTGATGATGGATCATCTCTTACCCATGGAGAAGTAGTATACAGGTAAGAGGAGACCGACAGTACGTGTTTGTTGCTAGGCTATATGTAAATTCGTTTGTTTCATTCATGTAAAAATACACCGGATGAATTTGGATCCATGCTGTGATCTTTGCTCTTAGGATAATCTTTCTTTAACAATTGCATATACAGTAAAAACCCCTCAAGTTGGACACCCCTTTATATTGGACACTTTTAATTGGAACTGGCGAATATCCTATAATTTTACATGTCCACAATACCCTATATCTTAGACACCCCTTTATCCTGGAACTTGACACCCCTTTTGTTTAAGTTGGACAGGTTCATGCACTTAACTTCGATGCTTTTCAGGGAAACTTTTTCAGTTACATATTTTGTTATTTTGAATTTCTGACTGATGAATGCCTCCTCTCTGGCAGATTATCTTATGGACATTGAACCCATCATTGGATTGCATTACAAATGTTTAACTATTCTTTTGCTGAACCCTTAACTGGACTACAGTATTGCAGAAGACACAGTTTTAAGTCCATCAGTACTGTGCTTACATTTGAGTTCAGACTGTGTTAACAGAAATGGAATTTTTCTTTTTGCGATGGGGAAGCGAAAATGTTATTGAGGCTGGGGTGTAATGTGCAATGCATGGGAGTGGGCTTCAAAAGAATATTATTAATACTATTGTCATTAATTCTTAATTCAAATAAGCCTACAGTAGTCAGTGTGTGTAAGTAAATTGATTATATTGTCATTAGACCACAATCTGATTTTTCTCTTTCCCTCTATCTTGGACAACTCTGTAAGTTGAACACATTTTCATGGAACCCCAAGTGTCCAACTTAGAGAGGTTTTACTGTACATATATAATCTTTCTTTATGTATGTCAGAATAATCCAGATGATAGTGGAGAGAAAGGAGAGCAGTTTTGTGTGGACATTGACTTGAATATGGCATCAGATGCTTAGGGCCATTTCACACTGTCGACTGGTCGCCGGCGACCAGTTGCTGAACGACCAAAACCAACGGGCCAAACGAGGAGACCAGCAGGGCGACCAGCGCAGACAGAGGCCTCAGCCTCAGTACTTTGGAAGCAGTCAAGCAGTATGGACGTCGAGGAGATCACTATAATGATAAAAATTCGTTCCACTAATAGAAACAGGAAAAAGAGGAGTAGAAAACATCGGGTGCACCCTTTGTTGCAACAACGTCACAGCAAAGGAATGTTTCCCACTGACTTTTTTTCAACTCCCTGTTTGCATAATTGGGACTTGCAAGAACCGAAATGGCTTTTCGTGACTACAGCTGAAATCAATATTTCAGTATCAAAACTCATGATATACTGATCACTTGAGTGACATGAACAAGATGGGAGAAAACAAGAAACAATGGATATGTCACCTCTCTGAGCTCTGGTCGCTGACTGAGTCGCCCGCAATGTGAACACGTGATTGCCATCTATGTATCTCGTGGTCGTTGGTCTCCCGTGTGTCGCTCACTGCTTGTTGGTCGATGGCGGCCATTGGTCGCGGTTGCCCTCGTGTGTAAGCTCGTACTTAGCTTTTCTACCTAGCGGTCGTTTAGCGACTGGTCACCGGCGACCGGTTGACAGTGTGAAACGGGCCTTAGTTCACTAATACATTTTCATTCAAGAGAAGAAAGCAAGGCTTGTGAAAATCTGGTTGATTATATGCTCTATTGTATTGTAAAATATGGCTGTTGATTATTGATTTAATTTATTAAAGAAATATCCATGTTTTTAAAGTCCCATGGTGTACCAGCTCCTAATTGTGACCTACCAGACCAAGAAGAGGGCATAAAAACATGACACATTGAGTTGTGAAATTCACAGATAGCAAAGTTTGAAGTGGTACAGCAGCACATGCTGCAGCAATGTGTTGTTCCATTCTTTGTGCTGTGATTGGTGGTTCTAGATAAACTTTGCCCTGTTGTTCCACAAAGAAAGAAAAATAATGGTTAAATCTGGCGAATATGGTGGCCACTCCACAGTTCCACCATATCTGATCCAGTGATCGGGACTCTGTTCATGAAGCATTCATCTCACTATGTGTGCATAATGTGCAGGACAACCACATTGTCAGACAACGGCTGTAAATATTCCAGGAGGATATGCAAATTTTCTGATGAGAAAGCATTTCGTTATTGCAGCATGTGCTGCTTTGGCATTTTATATTTTGCTATCTGTGAATTAGGTCTTAATTCAACGTGTCTGAAGGTGAATTGATGCCAGTGGTTATGATTTTGAACAGTTGTTACTGTAACGTTTGTATGAACATTGTAATTTTCAGTGTAAATACATATTAATGCATTTGTCTGTCATACTTCAATGACATCTCATTCTCTGAAGATTGCTGTCTTCTGGGTTCTTGCGCCGTGTAGTGGTAGATTTCCACCAACGTTTCATAGGTCATATTGCCTCCATCATCACCCTGACTACATGACACAAGAACCCAGAAGACTGCAATCTTCAGACTCGCCGTTGTGAAAACCTCAAATTCTACATCTCATTCTCCGTTCATCAGAAGTGAATGTGTTGTGTGACCTTGTCTGGCTATAATTCTGGCCTAAGAAATTAAAAATGTCCCATTTAAAAACAAAGTAAAGTTGATAACATTATAACATCGAATCCATAATTAATATTTTGCTGTTTATTGTATACCCTATTACACTGTATTTACATTTTATTTGTTGTCATTTTTTCTGTTTATTCCCCTCGTATGTTGAAATGAGAAAAATATATGAGGTTGTGAAGTTAGATGGGACACCCAGTATAACTGGAGAGAGTGAATGAGTGTGTGTGTGTGTGCGCGTGCGCACATGCATATCTTACTGAATTTATAAGGCTTACATATTATAAAGAATTGAGTATTTTGATGTGTCAATGGTGTTCAAACTGTTCGATTCAGTTATGATATTTTGTGCTACTTCTAAAATTTGTAGGTGCTCTGTCCTGGTCTGCTGTTCTCATTTGTAAAAATGAACTATGTCTACACAAAGAATAAATTAAAAGCTTTGAGTTTGGAGGAGAAACTCAGTATAATTTTCCCTTTAAAAATTCTCCCTTCTTAAGATGTTTTTAATGGTTCCTTCCTTGAAAACTGTAACTCCTACTACTACTACTACTGTATATACTTATTTATTTATCTTTTATTCAGCCCTGGTCCACCGATGCAGGGTAATCCAAATAACTACAGTGGAGGAGTAACAGTGTCTGCTGTTCCTAGCATGGTAAAAAATGATCCGACGTCTACTTCAAGCAATGTGTGTAAGGTAAATCTGAATTGCATATTTGTAACCTCCTTTATATGTAAGATTTTGTGAAGGAGGTATGAGTTCCTTTGAGAAGAGAGGATAATGTGTAGCCACAGAAACTAAATAATAGAAAGCATAAGAAAATAATGTTTATTCAGTGATCAAATTTGCAACAGGTTTATTTAATGTAGAAGTAGAAAATATTGTATTAAAGACTTTAAAGTTGTATTTGAATGATGACATGCATAATTGTGATAATGCTTAGATTGCTGATTTTGAAATTCTGATTTCTGTTTATAGTTCTTAGAACAATGTTAGACCATTATATTATATTGTAATGAAACAGGGTTTTTAAATTATCTTGAGTTTAGGTCCCATGCCATTTTTTCCACAGCAGAGCAGGAGAAGCTGTTTATTTGCTGCATATTTTCCCCCAAATGTCTGACATTTTCTTCACTTGAATTGACTTTTCAAGCCTATATGTACAAGAGCAGTTTATAATTATGTAGTGTCGTGGTTAGAGAATTGATTTTTATACAGATTACTTTTAACATTCTTTTGGTTAAAGTTAGATTTAATTGTCAGTGTATGTTGCTCAACATACACGCTGAAGAGTTGTTTATGAATATTCTACAGATTTTAATGTTTAAAAGCAAGGAAACATGGAATCCCTGTTGATAAACTGAGTAAAGGTAATGAATGATTAATCTATATTAGCTGTGGCCCTGGTAGCAGAACCCAAACTTTCTATGTCAACACCAAAATCTACCTTTTACATGATCTTCAGCTAGTTCCATCTTGGAAACAGGGCTGTGGAGTCTGAGTCAGAAGCAATTTTAGGTGGAGTCGGTAAAAATGTACCGACTCCGACCTCGATATAAAATCTTAAGAACAATTTCTATACCATGTGAGCTGCTGGCGGCCTCATGCTTAGGGAGATTCAACGACGCATTGAGCCACATGGTGTGGAAATAGTGCTTTGTAACTTTGGCTTCAGTACTTTAAGAATACAAACTGTCTACAAATCAGCCGATTTCTGCAATAACCATTAGTCATATATTTAAATATAGGTTTAAGTCTAAAAAGTAGGCTGATGATTGAAATGGTGGTGAAATTTCTTATGGTGCCATTTACCATTTTAGTAGGAATCAGAGATTTCAGTACCAACTCCACAGCCCTGGTTGGAAATAATGCCATTAATTTTTGTGTGTGTGCATCCGTGCACAGCAGGGTTGTGTGTGGGTTGGGGGGGGGGGTGAGAGAGAACTTGAAAACAACAGTGCATGGAGCCTTGTATTTATTAGTATGTTGTGTGAATGTATTATACAAAGAACAAATTTAAATGTGATTTCATGTTAGTGTTTTAAATGCTTACTGATGCAAAACAGGGAAGGTTGAGAACACACTGGATTGAACCCAGCACCTCCACATTACAAGTCGATTCTCTTGTCCCTTCAGATACCAAGTGTCATTAGTCAAGTTTACCATGCCAAAAGGAAAACGAGAGTTTATTTCAGAAACTAAGGCATATTGAATGATTGGGCAAGACAAGTATCTCTTATCAAATCCATGTCCCAGGTCTGATCTCTTCTTGTTAGCTGCATGCCCCATTCATGATAGTCTCCGAGATTTACTAACCTAATATTTTTAAGAGACATGTATTAGTTATGAAGTTATTTAAGCCATAGTTAACATTTGGTTTCATAGGAAGTAGTTTTGGAGAAGTTTTGAGGTTATGTTCCCAGTTCAGAATTATTTTAAGGAACTATTAAACACATTAAAATGTATATTAAAAAAATACAGTCACTCACAATTATAATAATAAAATAATATTAAAAGGTTTAAAATATCATTTTAATACACTACTAGTTTCGGCTGCATTCAGCCATCGACGGGTGTATGCATTATAAACCTATCACCATTTTACTGATTTTTAACGTTATTCATATTTTCACTGTCTTCATTCTTGATGGTATTCATGTTCTTTATCGTTTCTTGTTTTGTTGCACTATCATTAGTCCTTACTAGGTTTATATTTTGTATTTTGTGTTGGCATCATTTTGTGACCAAGAAGCAATATCCCACTCGTAGTATGTGAACGGAGAATCTACCTTTTAATATTATTTTATTATTATAATTGTGAGTGACTGTAATTTTTTAATATACATTTTAATATACGGATCACAATATGACACAATTACAATATTTTATTAAACACATTGTTAAATACAAAAGAAAAATATGCTTTGTGTAGGCAACAAAATAAATGCATGTTCCTGAAGAAATTTATAGAATAATTACAAATTACTGAGATTCAGTGTGCTAGCCATCACAGTGGCTGTGTGGTCTAAGGCGTAGGCCTTGTGCTGCTTGGTCATTGTGACCGTGGGTTCAAATCCCACTCAAGGAATCGATGTCTTCCACGTCCTTCTATGTTGTGCTGTCCTGTGTACAGGTAGAAGCCTTGTGATGAGCTGATCACTTGACCAAGGAGTCCTCCCAACTGTCTAAATAGATGAAGCAAACCTCCAAAGAGAGAGGAAAAAAGCAGACCCTGCCAAAGCGGGGCAAATACTAAAGAGAAAAAAAACATTTACTCCAAAGTTATTTTGTGTGTATAGCTGAAACGGAAGATTATAAAAGCAACATTTTGTTTCATAAATACATTAGTGCTTTTATAAACATCAGTTCTCTGCCTACGATATTTTACTAGGTTCTGAAAGTGTATTTTCCCTGATGTGCAGCTGATTGCCCCGCAGGTGAAACCCCAGCAGCAAGCTGTTATGTCCTCTGGTCCATCACCTATTGGGCATCCTGGGCCACTTTCACCACCTCCCTTCAACTCATCTAGTGCACAGCCTGGACATATCAACTATCAGGTTAGTATGGAACAGCTTACATTTGGTGACAGGATAATATAACCTTTAAAGTACCAAGCTTTTAAATTCTATATCCCATGCTGACCAAATTTAAATCCCACAGTTATGCTATGCTGAATGTGTTTTGATAAAACATTGTATCTTCATTAAAACCCACACACAACAATGACATAAAATATGCATTATATATAAAAATTTACTGTCAGTTGGAATTGTTTCTCAAGCTGTTGATCTGCTCTCTCTCTCTTTTTTAAATTAATATTAATATTACATGCATTTACATTTTCTGCTTTCATTAGAATCATATTTTGAAATGTATTGTAAATTATAAATGTATGCATCGTGTAAACATTTATTTTCCCTCAGACAACTGCAGAATCCCTTGTTCCTTCTATAAAGTTTGTCATAAAAAAATTTGAGTAACTTGCTCAGCAGATGTGTTCTGTCAACATCAATCTCCTTTATGAATTATGGTAGTGCCTCTTTGCAGCCAGTTTGGAAAATATTTTGTTGCATCATGTGGAAGCTCATTCATACATAAAGTTATTGATACATAGATATATCTGACATCAGCTGTTCTTAGCATGTTATCATTACTAACCTTATGAAAATATTTTGTATATTATTAGCTAGCCCAACTTTTCTGTGGTTTTAATGTGCTTTTGTTTGTTCACAGCCAACAGCAGCACAGTTCAGCAGCATTTCTGCCATTCCATCACCGCCTACAGTATTGTATAACTCTTCACAACAGATTCCAACCCAGGGTGGACTGTATGGTGCATTCCAGATTGATGGCACACAGGTATACATCTTTTTTTATTTATATATATGTACCAATGGTTGGTGACCTTTCTGGAGTGTGTGTGCAACTAGGAAGGATAGTAGAATATTTCAATTTAAAAAGGGTACTGTGTGTTATATATTTAAAGGGTTCTTATGATGGTGTTCTGAGTAAGCTTAACTTATTTTGGACATTGTTTATCAGTTTGGTTATTTGTTAAAAGCACACAACATTTCAGAGACTGGATCTGCCAGGTGAAGGTGTCTACTCTGATGGATCCGTTAGAAATTCCTAGTCTCCGTCACTGAACACTCGTAATGTCAAATATAATTTGTGGGGGAAGTGAGTAAGTAATTAGGATTTTACGTTGTTGGATGTTAAAATAATGCCATGGTTGACCAAACTTGGTTTGTCTTTGCAGGTTCTTAGTGGGCAAGCCAGGTCACAATTTTCGCAGTTCCCCCCATATTCCCTGTCACAAGGACTTGGGCAGACATCTGCTTTTAATCAACAGTCATTGTACTTGCAAACAGCTCCTCATCCTCCACCCAGTGCTGCACCAGACATGTATCCATCAACAATCTCTCAGTTCCGCATTCAGGTAAGAGTTTTATTAGTTTCTTATTGTTGTTGGCAGCATACCTTGCTGTGTTAACATTTATCAGTCTAGTGCCACATTGCAATGGTATGCTAACAGTTTAACTGGCCAGGCATTGTACACAATGCCAAATGCCATTTTATTTTGAGCCAACCTGTAGCAGCTGTGACTTGGGAATTGTAGTCATGGCTGTACACAGACATGTGTACTCTCCTACTGTGAGTTATGAGCTTGCATCCTGTGTGGTGTATTATTGGTATGATTGAAATATGTTCCAGTGCATCCTTTCTGCATTATCATTCTGTCGTTGCCCTGTTCCAGTTTTCCACGACCTTTTACCACCTGTAGCACACCAGACGCAGGACAGGCACACCAGAAAATTTCACTTCGTGAAAAGGTGTATGAAACCATACATGGCCATAAATATGTATCTACGTATCAGTTCTTATGTGTGTATTTATTGAATTCTAATTACAGAACATAATATATTGCATTTTTCTAACTATGATATGCAAGTATACGATTTCATATAAAAATTTGTGGCACACTGGTTTCCACAACCATCTTCACACTCACTAAAGGTTGTGGTCAGGTCTTCAAATATCTGTTTCTAAAGGTATTAGGAGGATGATTAAATGTTATGTTACGTGTTTGTACGTAAGGGTTGGAATTCAAACACAGATTGTTGTAATCTGTTAAAATAATTGATAAATATATGTTCAGTTTATAATTTGGTGTAGGGATGGGTGTGTGTGTTCTATTGGTTGGGAAGCCTGAGGGGAAGAGACCACTCAGGAGACCTAGATGTAGATGGGAGGATAATCTCAGGCAGGATCTATGGGAGATATGAGTTGAAGGAGGCCCAGGATAGGGTCCGGTGGAGGGCTTTGGTTAATTTGGTGATGAACCTTAGGGTTTGGTAAGCCATCTAGTTTGTTGGTTAGAAGTGGAGGATATTGCTTGTTTATGAGTCTGCCAGTGATATTTATCCATAAAAGTTTTAATTACAGACTCATATCTCTGCTAACTAGTCAAATGACATAATACTCAATAAGAGAAACATGTGTTTTCAACTGTCCTTGCTGTAACATGCATTAAAATGTAGAGTATTAGGTGGTGGTACCTGCTCTGTAATGACACATTTCAGTCATATTTTGTCAACAGTGGAGAAATATTATTTTTGGACAGTAGTAGTGAGCAAGACATGCACAGAGCATGTCACACTAACCTCCCTCTTTAAGAAACCAAGCTAAATGATGCTAACAGTAAATTCTTTAATGCAGACATGCTTTTTCCTAGATCAGAGAGGCTCAGAGCATGAGTAAAGTGGTAGGTTTATGGACGACCAGCTATAAATATTGTCTGGGCTACACTGCAAATACATTTAGTGCAAAAATTGTGGACCTAGTGGTGGATAGTTAGGAATCAGCTATTTTGATGAAGGTGCCAGAAGGAATCTCTTATAAGGATGGCTGTCGTCTGGGTTGTTGCACCATGTAGTCTGGTTTCGGAGGCAAGGACTTCTAAAACATTGGTAAACTTCTACCAGACTTCACAGCACAACAACCCAGAAGACAGCCGTCTTTGGACTCAACACTATGAAAACAGCAAATGGCTTAAAAATCTGTACAGTTTGTAAATTTTGTATTAATTTACAAGAACAGATGTTAGTTCTTTTAAGTCTTTCCAGGAGAACACATTTTAACTTGAGTTTGAAAGCTTTTAAATAATGTTACCGATTTACATTGAGAACCATAAAATAATTTAAGTAATTTATCTGTGTCTTTGTACAGGCTCCTCAAGGACCATTTGGCCAATCACAGCAACTGAGTAACAACCCTAGCACAGTTCTTATTTCTTCCACATCCAATTCCTTGATGTCAGCTAGTGTAAAGCCTTCATCACAGCAGATTGGAGCAATTGGCACCAAAGGTGGTGGTCCATATCAGCAGAGTGCTTTGCCCTCTGCCCCTCAACCTTCTCAGGTATGTGGAAACATTACATTTTTATAGTCACATCAGGTGATTTCCAAGTCATTTTATGTGTGTCTTTGTGTTAAAACATTGTTTCCAGTTACAATGTTTCATGCAGATGCCAAGTTGATCATCTTGGTTCCATTATTCTTAAGACACAAACATGCAAACTGTTTTTTCCACATGTTGGTCTGTATACATTTTCCTTTCCCACCGTATCATTTATGTTGCCTGCAACTATTTTAATACCCATCCTTGGACAGTCATTCATAAATTCTATCTAGATTGTCATAAAAGCTGTTCTCTAACTGATAATCTACACATCCTGGGCAATTTTGCGTCAGTCAATAATCGTTTGTTTTATCCTATTTTCTTATTTATAATAGGACCTGTTCCAAGTGTGTGATCTTGCCATGCCTCCAAGTTGATGTCCCCCAGAGACAGTGTGCCCAGCTATACCCCCAGGCACCTTTATCTTCATCACTGTCTAATTCACTCCTACTGTTACAAATTGTAATGTTTCTTTTAACTAAGAGATTCCTGTAAAACATCCTTTCCCCCCCCCCCCAAAAAAAAAAAAATTAAAAGTCCACTGATGTTTAAATGTATTGTAGCAGTCGTTAATGTTCTTTCAAGTCGACAGTTTTTCATTATTAGACTGGGAAATGAAAACTTTGAAAGACCATTCATCACCATATATATGCATATTTTTGTCTATGTAGCTCTTACATAAAAGTTAACAAGTAACTACTCTGCTAAGTATGCCATTCAGACTAATTTCAGTTGGGATATAGTAATCTGAAACGTATTTCTGACTTACGCACTTACACATTACAGAATCCAAACCAGGGTTTAGCATTTAGAATTAAAGCATGATATGTTGACATCCAGTATTACTAACCTTTGCTGTACTTGCTTAAGTAATTCAAATACTAAACATAATACATTAGTTATTTTAGCCAAAGCTCTTGTCTGTGTTCAAAATAGTAAAAATACATGGCCTGCAAGGCATCCATGTCTCTGCATATAAAACACAACAATAAATACACACAGTACAGGGATACTTACATCATAGCAGGCCTTGAAGCCATTATAAAAGTTACATTTTTAGTTAAAGAATAAATGTGGCTGAAGATACATCCTGAAGTGAGGTGGTGGACAAAAACATTTACTATGACCTGCTAGTGTGATATGCTTGTGTCTGACTTACTCTTTGATGGTGTTTTAAATGGTTTTATAACAGTTTGTGATCTACCATCATTTGTACTCCCTTCTGTCAGGAGCAGATGTGGATGAACTAAGACATTTTTATTGCTTGATATTTTTTTACCTTGAACCCTAGTCAGAACCATCTTGTCATGGATGGTATTCATAAGACTGCTTTGAATTCTTCTTCTGGTCATAAAGATACGCCAGTAAACTTGTGTTTCAGCCTTTGGACAAATAAGACAAACTTTCATCCTTTTCATTATCATCTGTTTGTGTTGGTAAACTGACACATTTTTTCCTCTTCAATTTTGCCTCCTGTATTGATTGTAAAGTTCCCATGGCACCAGTCTGTTTACTGTACAACATGCAGTTCAGGTCATTAAAATCATTGTCCAAGGTCACATTATTTCTGACTCAGAAGAGGAACCATTAGTTCTATAGCTACGGCTAGGCCATTATACTAAATGAGTTTTTTCAATATTTTTTCTTGGGAAAATAGCTGTTACGTTTGTGAAGTTCTTGTAACAGAAGTAATGCTAATTTCATTATTTTCTCTCTCATCAAGACATTCTAGTAATTGACTCTAAATATTCATTATAGATTATGCATGTTACCTGAAAGTTGTTGGGTACTCCACTTTGTTTCTCCGCTTTCATGTGTAATAAAGAGCTCAAAAATATATGCATCTAAATAAGAAATTTGGGAAGTCTTTTCACTAAATGGAAAATGGCCCTCAGCGTATATGTAGCTTTGTCCATGCGCCAGGTTGCATGCCACTGCCATTATTGACATTATCAGAGCTCTGCTTTGTTGATTGATTGTCAAAGTGTTTTCACTCACGTCACTGTCACATTTTACTTTCAGTTGTACATCCAGTATGACCCCGGTCAGGTCTTGAATGTGAATCAGAACTACTTGTCAAGTTCCCAGATGGTACAGCGACCAGGCCCCGTGCAAAGTAATGTAGTGCCTACAATTACGCCATCATCATCATTTTACTCAGGTTCTGCTGGTAAGCCCAAATTATGTTTGGAAAGTTTCCATACAAACGTGCATGGTATGTTTAGGGTGCGGCAGTGGAATGTGATGGTTTTTAGAGTGTAGCTGCAGGTAACGTTATTGAGTGTTGGGGAAGTGTGTGTGGCTACGTGACCGCCAAGGGATGCAGTTTCTTCTGCCAGTGCAGTGAGAGACAGTATGGCTAACTAGTCGGTGGCAGAACGCGTATTTGCGGTAACAGCATTTATTGAATGCAAATCGGTAATCCATGTCCAGAGAAGATATAGGCGTGCATTTAATGTCGTACGGCACGGAAGAATTCCTACCCGTAACATTATTTTGAGGTGGGTGGAAAACTTCAGTAACACCGGCAGTGTTTGTGATTGTTTTGCTGGTAGTGCACGAACAGTCAGCACACCAGAGAATATTGCGAGGGTTAGGGAAGCGGTGCAGCAGAGTCCAACTCACTCTGCTACGCGTCAATCAGCTGCATTACACCTATCGGACAGGAGTGTTCGCCGTATTCTGCACAAGGACCTCAAATTTCATCCCTACAAAATTAAATTTGTGCAGAGCACACACAGCTCATGAATCGATGAACTGTTTGCGAGCCATGTTTTCCAGACACATCATTTCCCGATTTAGAGACGCTGCCTAAGTCCCCTGATCTAACGGCTGCCGATTACTTCCTATGGGGATATTTGAAGTCAGTTAACAAACCACGCACCATCATGGAGTTGAAACAATGCATCAGCGAAGAAATTCGAGCAATTGATGCTGCTTTATTGTGACGAGTTATGGGCAATTTTCAGTCTAGATTACAAGAATATATTTGTTGTCATGGGTGCCCCTTGACAAATATTATTATTAAGAAATAAGCAGAGATTAATAAATTGCATTGTACTGCTGTTTCTCAAGTGAAAGTGTTTTATTTTAATTTGGCCTTGAGTTTTCCACAATAGCGCTCTGAAAATTGTCACATTCCACTGCCGCACTCTGTATGTTAACTAACACTCAGTTAGAATGCTGTGGTTCCAGACTATTAGTATCAGAGTCAGCCATTGGATAGAATCTTGGGTCACTGTATGTGTGTGTTGACATTTTACTAACAAGAGAGCCTTTTGCTGGGCTTTTAAATTCTAGTAACCAACCTAGGAGAGACTAACGCACACTTCAGTACTGATGGTGTTTCATACAGTGAAAGACTCTTCAGAATACACCAAATTTTCTTTCACATACCTGTTTGGTGTTTGCCCACCAGCAATCTTCAGTACTTTTCAGTTTGCATATTTTATGCTACAATTTTAAACACCAATGCACAGCCCTATACAGTGAAACCTCGATGCATCGTTTTCGGCGGGGGTGGGAAATAAAAACGATGAATGCGGGAAAGCATTAAAAAATTTAAAAAAACAATGTTTCTCTTTCAAAGTTACTTCTTTTTACCAAAAAAGTCTTTAATGGACAGCTGGTTTGTCGAAACTTTACGTTTTAGACCAAACAGAGCACTTTCCACGTTCAAAATGTTTTCCTCATCACGTTCACTAATATTAAGCGCATAAAAGAACGACTTCACTTTCGCCAATGCAGCATGTGCTTCGGCAAAGCTTCGGGCTCGCATTCGTCGTCTTCCTCTTCCTCACCACTCCCACCCCCCTTCGCGAACAATAACAGGAAGAATGGAAATACTATTACTGTCGAACTCAACGAAACGTAGCTGTAGAAGACCCTGAACCACTGGAAACGAGATGAACCAGAAGAATGAAAAGTGCCGCCCGCCTTTCCTTTGTATTTATAATAAAAGCATTTGTGAAGAAATTCACACTGCACATGCCATCTGGCATCGCTGGAACGAAATATGAGTGCACCCTAATTAAAATCGTAAAATTTCTGACAATGAGCACCCCCATTCACTCCAACTATCACCCCTGCATCCCTGACCCCTCATTCCAAAAGAATCTGTGCTGGTTGGGCGACATAACAGGTTACCGCTACTGTGTATTCCAAAAACATTGTGCGTCTTTCGGTATTAATTTATCTCAAAACCCAGCATTTTAAATTCTCAGAAACGATCATTGCGGGAAAATTGTGGGCCGGGACTAAGATTTTTGAACGATCGATGCGATAAAACGATAGTTCGAGGAACGATAGAAGCAGGTAAATGTAACATTATTTTATATTGGATGTATTCGGGACCGAACAAAACGGACGATGCATCCGGGAAAACGATGGATAGAGGTTTCACTGTATTACACTCTTCACTGCAGCCACGTATGTGTCCTTTGTGTGGAACAGGTGCAACAGTTCACTCAGAAGGAATCAGTTAGGAGCGCTTTTATGCCGATGCACTGGACTCCAGTAGGAGTCAAAGCTGTGTCATGAAGCATACAATTTTTTACTTGATTCTGTCATTGCTGTTGTAAGCGCTTTTATGCTCCGACGCTCCAGACTCCACTCTAAAGGAATGAGTAGCCAACAATTGCAAAAATATACCCCAAACCAATACATTTTTTTTTTCTCTGCAGCAGCTGGTCTGCAAATGGGATAAAGAGGGCAAAGTACACTCAGTATTTTCAATCAAGTTTCGCATGAGGGCAGATTGGATGTTTCTGTTTGTTTTGGCACTACATGGTGTCGGGAGGGTGAAGCTGTTCATTAGTTGACCATTAATCTGCTATGCTGTTCTGTATGTCATGTCCCATTTGAATAATAATTGGCAGAAACGTTTTAGATTCAGTGACGTCAGGCAGTGGAGAAGTATAAGTAGAATGAGCACTCTAAGCACTGTAACCATCTTTCGATCTACTGTGTGCTCACATACTGTCTATTCCACTAGTAGTCCCATACCTCTTGCAGAGTGCAGTATTTTACTCTGTGGAATTTCCTTATAGTCACTTGGTTCCACAAAGTTTTTACCTTAATTTACAAAATCTCAGCTTGGCTAATACATCATACTTACACAGGATATGTGAGGCTGTTTCTGTTTTGTTAAGACTCCTTCCACAAATATGGCTACTGTTAGTTCAGTTTGAAGAGGTGGCCCTTTAAGTGACAGTGTCTCGTTAAAAGGCCTGTCACTTCTTGTCCTTGGATTCTGGTAAGATGTAGAAAGTTAGCAGTCCTTTTAGCATTGAGTTTGGGGATAAAGCTCTTTGCATGTGTTTGTCCTGGGATGGACTGCGAGTATTTTTCCAGCATAACGAGTCCCTGATGTCTCCCTCAGAGATGCTGCAGGCAAGTTCAGGTCCTATAAATAGGTGCATAGAGTGGTCATGGATCTAATACAAGAGACACAAGGGTACCTCGACAATAGACCACCTCAACTCAATCAACAAGACTTGACATAAGACACAATGAACACTGGTCATTAAGTTTGGTGTGGAGTGCGTTCAGTAAAAAGCAGATAAACATGGTTAAATTTTAGATCTTCAAAATGCAATGTGGGGTTGATCTCTGCTGCGCTGTATACCACAAACAATTGAATTTATGAAGATTATCCAACACTGCTGGGAAAAGTGGGACATAAACAGTGTTTGTTTTTTCTTCTTCTCACATTATGTTCCAGCATTTTGTTATAAACTACTACCAAGATGGGGTTTCAGTTTTGTTGCCCACTAAAGATGTGACAATCTTCGAAGCTGATTGATAAATTTAAGCGCAGCTTATGATTAAACTACTTTTCCTTAGAATGTGTACATAAAGTCAAACCATCAGCACCTGAGTGCAGCACTGTTTATTCAGTTTGTCCATTTAGATATATATGTAGCGGGACAGCACAATTTCTTTCAGTAATGGTTAATGCAATTTATCAGTTTTGGTTTGCGGCATTAGATTCATTTATGTAAGTTCAATTTTTAAGTTTTGATCAGAATTTCTTTGCATTGAAGTCAAGTAATTGAATTTAGTTCTGTTTGACTACAGCAAATGGAGAAGGTGAAGATTTCTGTCTTCTGGGTTATTGCGCTGTGTAGTCTGGTCGATGTTAACCAACGTTTCAGAGGTCATACTGCCTCCGTCATCAGGGCGACGCCCTGATGACGGAGGCAGTATGACCTCTGAAACGTTGGTTAACATCGACCAGACTACACAGCGCAATAACCCAGAAGACAGAAATCTTCATATTCACCGCTGTGAGAACCTCAAGTCTTACAAAATGGAGAAGGTGTCTGTTATTCTTCTGTTTTCACTTTTCTTGATTATATCTTCATTACACTGCATGTGCTGTTTTAAAAGCAAAGAAATTAATTTGTGTTACAGCAAACTCATGCCAGAACCCTGTGGTAGTGTCTGATGTCTTGAGGGGTCTAATTCCAGGGACCCAGACAGGTTTCTACCAGCAAACAAATTCGACATTACAAGCCGTGCAGCAGCCAGTACCATCAGCCCAACAGCTTCATCAAACAGGTTCCCCTTATAATCTACAGGGCTATGGCACTCAGTCAGGTGGTGCCACACCTGTTGGTCTCCAGAACTTTGGTTCACAGGTAATAAGGCATTGATGCTGTATTGTAATATATACAGTAGACTCTCTGTTATCCGTGTGCAAATTATCTGTGCATGACAGCATGATTTTTGTTTCCTTCTGTCTGAAAGCACTTGTGTATGAACTGGGCTTTCAACTTATTTTCATACCATCTTGGGGAGGGGGGGCATGTTTACAGAAGGTGTGGTTGAAGACCATATTGTTCCTTTTCTCTCCCCCTCCCCCAACTTTTTATCAGTGGCGGGATGCAGAGGTTTTTACGTGTGGTTATAGTGCTGTTAATTCTGTTGTCTTGTACTGTATGTGTTTATGTGCGCATGTAAGTAATGGTTAACGTTTGTGGAATATCAGTTGTTCAAAAGTGATAGTGGAACCATGGTTCCGGAGAATTTGACGTAAATACGTCTATATGGAAAGGAAGTTTATATATTGGCTTTATTCTAAATATTTACTTTATACATGCTTTACAATTGAGTAAAGTTTGATTAAGACATTGCTTATTTAACTTGAATTAGTTACGCTTAAGATGGGTCTGTGGTAGCTGAAATATGTTATAAAATTTGTGCACTTTAGAGTATCAACATTTCGTGCAAACACCATATCTATACAAGATTTTGATCTAGTAGTACTACATTCAGGATTTGACATCAACATTTCCAAACGTTTCCTCCATAAATATGACAAAGCTTTGATTTTCCTCGTTTAAATCAATGTTATCTCCTGTCAATATTATCGGCATTGTATTACGATCTTCTGTGGCCATAACTGAAAACATCTTTGTATAATTTCTCAAATGACTCAAAATAAATCTCTTACAGGTGTATGGTTACAAATATACAGGGTTACAATTAAAACTTTTTCACCATTGACCATACACTCTGCCGCACAGATATCACCTCTGTTTTCAGCTGCAGTTATTCTGTAATCTGCTCGGCAAATCAGTGGGGTATGGTGGATACACAAATCCATTACTCCTAGACAATATAGGTATTTGCTGCTTATTTAAAGATAGCCAGCATGTTGTGCATACCTTAAATTGGGATACATTTTCATTTACAAACTCCTTACTCAATATATCTAAATGGCTGTCAGTAACTTGTTTCAAATCTTTTTCAAACCATAACCGATCACATACATTGCAAGCATATCCAAATCTATTTTCATTAAAATGCTAATGAAAATATTCTGTTGCATTGTCATACCTTGGTTGTGCAATTCTTGTAGGAACGCTTGTACTTGCTAATGATGTGGAAGCATTAACTTGCACTAATTGCTTCTTGCGATTACTATATTCCCTCGTATGTTCAGCATTAGTTTTTGGTATTTTTTTGGAAACTTTAGGTTCATTATTTAATACTTATATTTTTTTACGTTTTCTGTACTGTCTCATATATTCTGCTTTATGGAGTCTTTTAGCTTCAATGTCATCCATCTTGTACATAGTATGACGCAACAAACTAACGCAACAACAGATTACTTAATAATTCTTATATAAGATAAGTACCTGTGATATTGTAAAACGTTTTTACCAGCACAAAATTATCTAATCCACGACGCACTTCTTCTACAAGCGATTCACAGCTCAGCTCTTTCCGCAATAACGAAAGCGGATTGTTGACGACAGTAATGTAACACAACAATGCCGAGTAAACAGATGACGTTACCTAGGTAACATAACAATGCAGTTACACTTTTTCATAACACTTTTTTGCCGAATGACCCTTCTTTATAGACATATTTACGTCAAAAAAAAGTTGATTTGTGACATTCTGTGAATGTGCCAAACAAAATATTTTGGATTATTATTGTTATTGCATCTTCTGCCATTCTGTAGCCCAGGTAATTGGTTGTTCATTATAGTGAAACTTAGTTGAATTCTGTCTAAAATAAGATGAAAGGTTCTCTCATCAGATAGTGACATATACTGTTATGTCATCATTAAAATTACTAGTTATCATTTTCAGCACAATTTTTGTATTCATACGTCACTGGGAAAGTCAATCTTTCTGGTTTACTACTGTATCCAAGTGGCAGGCAGAGTATATGATTATTGAAAAGTTAAGGGGTGTACTGAATATTACTGCTGCAGTGAAATCATGTTCTTAGTACATGATTTTTATTACAAATTACTAATGGATTTTTTTTTTTGAAGTATTAGTTTTCTGATTTAAGTACACATCACAGTATTAATATTACATTATATTGAAGACATATAACACTTAATTGAAACTGAATACATACTCCTGCTGCCTCTCTCTTTTGCTCATATATATACACACACACACACACACACACACACACACAGACAGACAGACAGACAGAGATATATACACATACAGAGTGGCATACAAAATGTTTACCCATATGTTTTGAATTTCAAAATTATACGATATGAGAAACACCATGATTGTGGAGAGGTCTGGCCACCCCACAGCCAAGACATGTAATTTACTTCTTTGGGGCTTCATGAAGGACAAACTATACTCAAGGAAACCTGGTTCATTATTGGAACTCTGAGCCATGATCATCCAGCCATGCTGCACAATTTCAGGAGACTTGTGCCATAAGGTCTACAAGAGGTGCTGAGGCAGAATGGGAGTCATATTGAACATGTTCTGCACTAAAAACAACTTTCCATGCTTTTGTCCTCTAGTGTGTATGTGATATGTAACACTTCTGTAAGAAATACAGATTTTGTGCAGGATTTAAAAGGGTAAACATTGGCCTGTGTTCCTTCCAAAATTGTCTTCTTATTTTGCATCAACTTACAGTATGATTGAGAAATGTTAATGAAATTACTCTATTATTCTTTATCTCTTGTTTTTGCCTTTCTAAATTACTGAAAAATAACTTGAGCCGAGATTCAACTTCTTGTACTACTTTTGGGAAGAATTCCTTTCTCTTGTGCCAATCTGCCCTATACTCTCCTGTCACCTCAGTTACATTTTCATCATGCTAAACATCCTTTGTACAGAAGATAATATATTATCATGTCTATAAGTGGTGAGCACAAGTATATGTCAGTTAGGCTTATGTTCCATCATTGATTTCCAATTTGAAATCATGACAAATGATTTTGTTTTAGATGCTAGAGTTTATAGAGGTTTATAGGTAGAGTGAGACATTATTTGCTTGCATAAAATTCACTTGAGATCTAAAAAATATTCGTATATTTTAAATTACTTATAATTGTCATCATACATTGTACATTCTCTTATTTCATGTAACAGTCTAATATCAGTTTCTCATAAAGATTATGAATGATAATGGAATGGTAGGACATGGAAGGAAGTGGTCATAGCCTTATAGGTATTATCTCATCATTTGCCAGGAGGTACTTAGGGGCTTGTCATGATTGAGCCAGATACCTCTGAATTCAAGCCAGTGCTCTGCTACTGGATTTGTTGGTAATTAATAGAAGTATGAGTTATACAGGCCTAAGTAAATTGTATCCAATATTGTTAAAAGCTAATAGCAGTCACTCATAATTCAATACCGTACCGCTGTATGACATGTTACTGATTCATGAAAGTTAATATTTAATTGTTAAATATAACCAAAATAATAAATGCTGTACAGGAGAGCCACTTGAACATACAAGGCTGCTTTTCCATAAGGTTGCATATTTAAGGTAATACATATGTAATTACTTTTGACAGTGTATACCATTTGATATTATTAGGAACTCTGGAGTATTTAAAATTTGCTGTCACTGGCCACGAATTTATTTTTGAACTTCTCTTTGCACAGCAGACATATAACAGATCATTAGGAATACTGATTTCATGCCTTTCATAGCTGTTGTGTTTGTAATTCTTAAGATCATAAGTTCAACAGTATTTTCAGATTAATGGATGTTTGGTCTGTGATAAAAACATATTGATTCAGTTTATCGTAAGTAACATTTCAGAGTGGGGTAGGATTGTTTTTATATATACAGAGTAAGTCAGAAGTTGCTGCACACATTCAGAGACTTGTAACATTGTATTGTTGTCACATAGAACACACTTTTTAATGTTAGAAAATAAGAATAAACCTCAAGTTTAGAGTTCAATATGACTACCACCCGTGATGCGGCATACATCCCAGCAATAGTCAGTTTCTTGCCACACACATTCTAACATGTTTGGTGTAACCGTCACAATCTCGGCAGTAATCCTTTCCCATAATTCTCTGAGATCGTTGGGTAAGGGTGGGCGGTGAACGTGATTCTTAATGTATCCCCACAGGAAAAAATCTGCTGATGTGAGATCCGGTGAACAGGGTGGCCAAGAGATTGATCAAGTTTTTATGCCTGGTCGGAGGATTTCTGCTGAACCGTGTACAAAATTCCATTGAACTTGAGTTGCACTTTTCATTTGTTCGAACCAGAACACGCATTGTGCTCTCTCCACGCCACTATAAGTCTCCATTTTGTTTTCCACAATTCACAAGCTCTCTCAGCGGCAATGTAAAGAACTTCTAAAGACAAACTAAACTCGAGGTTACGCTCTACAGATATCTGCTGTTATCAGCACATTTTGGCTGCAATTAACACGGTTACAGTTCTCCAGAAGTGTGCAGCTACTTTTGACTTGCCCTGTATATATAAAATTTCTAGTTTTCTCTTCTGCAGATGGCACAGCAGTACCGTAGCACTGGACTTCCTGGTCCAACATTCCTGAAATCAGGTGGCCAACTTCCATCTGATCACAATGCTGTTTCTAATGGTAGGGCACAGTTGAAGTCGCCCTCCGCCAATCAGCAGGATGTTTTAGCGTCAGTATTCTGTTCAGGTAAACTTTGTTTATACACATTTTTTGCCTTTCATGTGTGACTCAACTTTGCTGATACATCACAGTTTGTTTTCTGATGTAAAATTCCAAACTTTTCTTGAAATATCTGGTGGATGTTATTAATTTAAGTTATCATTCATCAGTTCAATATTTTTGTGAGAGTTACAATCTGGGAATCAATAATTTTTATTCTCATAAAATTGTTTAATAGTTCACATATTCATAATGCTAATTTCCTTTTTATTAAGTAAATTAAATGTGAAAACATTTACATAGCTGCTGAAGCCAAAACCAACCGCCAGGCTTAAGATTTCTGCCAAACGCAGACTCCACCACACCCCGCCACGGGTGTTACCACAGCCTCATTTGTGTTTTTTGCTACCAGAGACGACCATTAGAACATTTTAATTTCTTTCTGCTTCATCAAGTGTGGTGGACATCGGCTGTAAAAGAAGTAGATTATTGTGACATCTGGGTTATATTAATTCTTATACATTCTGCTCTCTTTCCCCCTGCCCAATATTCCTTTTAGTTATTAACTTTCATAGACTGGATATGTTATTCTGTTCAGTGCAGGTCTTCTGTTTTCCACCTTATTTTTCCTTTTCATTTTGGTTTGCATCCATGTCTCCACAAAATATCAACTGTGGTCTTCTATGCATAATTTACGAGGTAACACTGATGTCAGTTATAAATACAAAGCCAAATGTACTTGCACTTTCTATCAAGTATAACCAGCTTTTTGAAAATATTTGGCACTGAAATGTATTCTTAACCAAACCTCTACATTTGGTAGCTGCATCATCATTGTATATAAAGTTTACACACAGTTTTAATGAAGAAATCTATGTTTCAGGAATGTTTTAAAGAAATTGACTCTTTGTAAGCTTATTTAACACATCCTGTAATGAAAGAAAACATTTTAGATTCTGTTTTGACTTGGAACCTAATTCCATTTCTTTTTGTCTTCATTATAACAAATGTTATTCTCCTTCCTCTATCACTTCTCTCCCATCCGTACATCAACACTTTGCTCTGAATTATGTTAGTGTTATAGTTACAACTGTGGTGACCTGTTTTGTGCATACAGCTCCCCAAATCCCATCACCAAAATCTCGTAATTCAAAACAGCAACAGCAGCAGCAACAACAACAACAACAGCAGCAGCAACAACAACAGCAACAACAACAACAACAAAGCCCAACACAGCAGCAGCAACATCATAAGTTCAGTCCATATCAAGGAGTCACACAGTCTTCTCAGTTGGTATGTTACTAGTGTTCCATGTTTTAAGTTCCTACAGTAAAGTGAACAGGAGTGACAAGTTCTTGGATGTATAAATATTTTGAGCCATGATATTTGCATACTAAGGAGGCCCTGCATTGCCCACAGATTTTAATGCTTGAATAGATTAACTTTGCCAAGTGCAAAAGTGAGATGGACATGCCATTAAATTACTGCATTCCAAAATGTCGCTGTGTACCTAAGTGGCAAAAGGAAATCTATGTGGTTTATTCTTGGAGCACAAATTAAGTACTGCACGTGTGTGATTCGAGGTTTTCACATCGGTGCATATGAAGATTTCTGTCAGAAATCTTCAAATACTGCACATGTTTGTGTAGCTGCCAGGATTAATTCAGTCCCTTAAATTCTAGAATACATGAGTATTGCAGAAAATTCTTGTATCTTTATGATCATTTTCTATATAGACATAAAATCACATGAAAGATATACATTCATCTTTCACACAGTATAGTTAGTGCAACTGTTTCTATAAGACATCCAAGGCTTGTGGATATTCCAAAATGACATCCTTTACTGAAAGACTAGCCAAGAAGTAAAGTCCCATACTTAGGACCTAGTGTATGATATTGCTTGGTCGGGGTTATTGCACACAACATTGAGTGATGTTAGATTAGTACCGAGCATTGCTTTAATGGTGATTAGCAGGGGTAGTGCAAGGAAATTGAGGAAACGTGCTCCAGAGCAACTTCATTCACAGTGAATTTCATTTGAAAGCTTCTGGGATTGAACCCAGGTCTTAATTGTTTGAGGTCAGCCTGAGCTATGGATGTAAAAGTGTTGGGTAAGAACAGTGGACACAACATTGCGAAGTTTGCATCAGGTTTACTTGACTATACACTGGATGTTTCAGATACAGTATGTAGACCTTATACAGGCATACCTCATTTTATTGCGCTTTGCAGATATTGCGTTTTTTACAAATTGAAGGTTTGTGGCAACCCTGCATCGAGCAAGTCTATTGGCGCCATTTTTCCAACAGCATGTGCTCACTTCGTGACTCTGTGTCACATTTTGGTAATTCATAATATTTCAAACTTTTTTCTGTATTATTATATCTGTTATGTAATGCTATTGCACACTTAATAGACTACAGTATAGTGTAAAGATAACTTTTATATGCATTGGGAAACTAAAAAATTTGTGTGACTCACTTTATTGCAGTGGTCTGGAACTGAACCTGCAATATCTCCGAGGTATGCCTGTATAAACATTTCATGTTTTATTCACATACCCGCAACACACAGTACTTTGGAATGATAGGCCATATTTAAGAATTGGTCATCAATATGAGATGCTGACACCGCTAAGTTTTTAATTTCTAGACAGGAAGTAGTATGACAATTTCATTTGTACTTTCCCAAATGTGGTTTGAGTGTGAGTTGTGCATATGACATTTTTAGCAAAAGAACTAAATAAAAAACTTTTGAAAATTTAATATGCACACTGATGAAGGAACAACAAAGTGTGGTTGAATGAATGCGAATAGAGTGGACACCTAACTGACTTCTGTATAATCACCATTTCTTGATATTTTGTACATCCCTGTTCTCTTCAGTTACTAGCAGCCCTGCACCTCTGTGAAGTACGGTATCCTACATAGCAGGGTCTTGTAGTTGTCTTCTTGGCTTTCCTGGATTGGCTGATACTGTCAGTTCCCATAGGTTGTTGCCAGAAGTGCTGGCTCCCTGCTGAGAGCAATCTTCTTTCAGAAACTCATTTTATTTGTGGTCATAATTAAGGCCACCCTATAGGTCCCCAGTTTCATAGAGTCCCTGGGTATTTTAGGCAGACTGATCAGTACCCTAGCTACCATGAGCCTCTGGTGCTACTTTCTCTCCCTGGTTTTTAAGGTTCCTCCTGGCATGTGCAGGCACTTGGTCTTTACCAGATGAAGCCTGCCTACCTTGAAGGCTTCATATTATAGATTACCTTTGTCCACAGGTTCGCTAGAACCGCCCATTCCCTATGGTGGTATGCCAGAACTGCTGGCTCCCAGTCCACTGATTTGCTAGAACCACTAGCTCCCTGTGGTGGTATGCCTGAGCTGCTGGCTCACCATGAAGGCAACCTTTATAAATAGTAAAGGTAGGTTTCTTACAACTGATGAATCCCCCCTACCCCTGGTTGCCTTCTCAGCTTCCCTGACTTGGCTGATGCTGTCAGCTCCCCTAAGTGGTATGCCAGAACTCCTGGCTCCCTCCCTGCTGAGAGGAATTGACTTTCAAATTGAGGCTCTGTGTTAGAGAATTCCTTGTGTGGCTTCTGCCTACCTTGACGGCTACCTGTTATAAGTCACTTTATCTACAGGTTTGCTAGAACCACCAGTTCCCTGCTGTGGTGCTAGAACTGCTGGCTTCAAGTCCACTCCACAGGTTTGCTAGAACTTGGTACATAATATTTGAAGGCATATGGAGATAAGCATATGATTTTGAATGGCAGTGGTGTCAGACAGAGGAGAAGTGAGTCTTGCTTGTTTGCACATGCGTATGCAGAGTATTGATGCTGAGAACATGCAACATTAAGCAAACAGTTTAATAGAGATGTGAAGTATTACCTTTTTCTTGTTCTCAAAGTTGTGATAGTATTTTCCAGTGTCTTCATAGATAAGCGTAAAACAACAGTTATAGTACTGTAATAGTTAATGGGTTGTCACTGTTGTCTTCGCCCTCAGTGCCACTTTATTCTGAGTCATCACTTTCATTTCCTAAACTTTGTCTCAAGCTATTTCTTTGTGGGTCTTGCCCCTTCAATTGCGCTGCATGTTGAACATGTAGAATTTAGTCCTCGTTAACGACAATCAGTTGCTTCATTCAGGAGTCTGTCAACATTCGACAGTTGGGTGACTTATCATGTCCTTTATTCCATATCAGTTCAATTGAATTGTATAGTAGTAGCTGTGCAATTGGTGTTTGCAGACCAGCCATGGGTGTATATAAGTGTTAACCAGAAATGGTTATATTGGACTTCTAGTTTATACATATTTTTAATATATCTGCAGATAATTTTCTGCTATTTGTGAATGTGTTACATTGTTGAATCAACAAAATGAGGAGTTTCTGAAAAGTTAAATGAATGATTTACAGATTTCTGTACTTGATTGCTAATTTCCAGTCAGATTTGGTGTTTGACCTTGAACATGTGTGCTAGATTTTGAGCACATTTTAAACAAATACTGCATTTTCCGTATAAGAACATGGAATTTGAAGTTGTTTCAAATCACACCTTGATGTAATTGTTCATCACTCACACAGCAGGCCCATTTTAATTTTTAATTGTACATAAATGCATGCACACTTATATCACCTGCTTTGTATCAAGTTGGTTACTTTGGTTCAGGACAGCCTGTGTCTGTCACATAACAATCTAGTACTGAGTATAGCAACCAGAATCCTGAGATATAAATAGTTCACTTAGGAATTTAAATTTTACTTAAATTTCCTTGAAACAACTTAGGTTTTTGTAATTGTTTATACAAGGCAATAAATGGTTACCTTAAATTTTATTGGGCTATTATAATATTTGACCATAAGGTCAGTGGTCATAGTACAGTTGTTTTTATGTTCATGCATTGCTTTGTAATTTACCCTCGGTATGTGCTGAACACTCCATTTGTTTTAAAGTGGAAGTTGGTACTAAGCTAATGATTTTTGCATATCCTGCACTTTACATAATTTGACATTAAATCTTAGAAACATGTAAATAAGGGTGTATCACCACAAACTAAGCAAAGTATCCACCAATCCAAAAGTATCATCCATGTTTCCATTACACTGCCATCGTGTGTATATGTAATTAGGCCATTTGGAATTTGCATGTAATTTTCTTAATCTTATTGTGTTTTTATGTCAGGCCTTAGAAATTGACTGTTTTAATTTTCAGGCTTTTCAGCAAAGTGTAAGGGGCCAGATGAACCTTGGAGTACGTGGAGGCATGCCATCAGCTCCTCGTTACCCAGCCCCAATCCAACGACCAGTATCCTATCAGCAAGGTGCGGGGTCACCGGGGAATAACATGATGGGCAGTTCTGGTCGACACAGGCCTCAGCACAACTCATCACATGTGCCTCCATCACGGCCACCACCAAACATCAATAAAATGCAGACCAGCCAGCCTGGAGGGCAGCCATATTATGGAGCTCATGGTTTGTACATTACTAAAGTGGTTCAAAAGTCTGCATTTTGTCTAGAGTAAGGAATCGTAAAATATCTGAAATCTTGTAGCAGTAAATATCAGTAGATTATTGTGTTTTGTTTGTTGTGCATTTTAATCTCATGAAATGTTTAATATTCACATTTTGTGTATCTGGTAAATGTTCATATCTTCTGCCTCTTTCTGAAAAATGTTAATTCATTGCATAAGACTCGTATGAGATAGAGTAAAACATTTTTAAATTGCTGTAACTTCTCTCTTCGGTTCTATCACTAAACTGTTGAGATTAGCTTATGTATGGTGTTTTTCCTTTACTGTAGTAGATAACACATTTTATACATAACCAGCAGAGATTCTAGGTAACTTGAATGGTTGTATCCTGTTGTGTGATGAAGAATGATTATTAGTAAGACTGTCCTCAACATTTGTTATAGAGGCATTGCTGTCAAACAGTCATTTTACTACATGTTTCAACCTCAAATCTTCATCCTCAAGTATATAGTTACTGAACCTATTGTAAGTGCTCCAGGAATGTGAACAGCCTGTTGTATAAATGTCTACATTATAATAACGAATGCTTGTAGGTCCATTGTGTTGGTTTCACAGGTTATAGAACAGTTTTAAATTATAGTAATCTGGAAATTGAGCACATGCAGATTACATTTGCGTTATGGTACATAAAATAGAATAAAATTACTGTATAGCTCAACATTGTCAGTGTTTTCCTCATTTTTCTGTCAATTTTCTGAAGTTCTTCCAGTCACCAGTTAATTATTTCAAAACTGTACCAAAATATTGGAACTGCTAATGCATTTATGGCAGTGATTTTGTTTCTGGTATTCAATTCTGATTTCAGTATCATCCTTAATCTTCCATCATATTCCTTCTTCAGTTTATCTTTCATTTCTTGATGATGTATTTCTATGTCCCTATCAATTAACAGATTTTCTGATTCAGCAAATTTTCCTTTTTTATACACAACCTTTACACATTTATCCAGTCCAAATTTCATTCTGATATCATTACTGAATATCTTGACTGTATGGAGTTGTTCCTGAAGTTCTTTCTCTGATTTCCATATCAATTTTAAGTCACCCTTGTAGATCAGGTGTGAGACTTTTGTTTTAGTTTTATGTTCTTCATATCCTATATTCATTCGGTTTAGCTTTGTGAAAGAGGGATTAAATTGATACAAAATAACAATGGTGAGAGTGAATCACCTTGGAATATTCCACAATTTACTCTGATATCTGTTGTTTCAGTTACTTTATCTCTCGTATTTAGTTCCATACTAATTTTCCAACTATTCATAGCTTTCATAGTGAAAGATATTATCTTTTCATTAACTCCAATTAACTCTAAAGATTTGTAACCGTGTTTAAGCCTAGGTGGTCATCGTTAATAGCTGTCCGGGTTGTATTTCTTTGAAACTTGAAATCAATATAATTGTCCTTCCCATTTGGTAGCTGGCCAAAGAGCAGCAAGTCCAGTGGTAGGAGTGCTGATCAATTCTACAAGCTATTATAACAAATAATCGATAAAATAAACAAATCTGACATGGTAGTACTAATGGGAGACTTCAATGCTAGAATTGGTACCAACAAATCCAGAAGGAATATTGGCACATTCAGCAAAACAATTTGCAATAATAATGGTGTGAAACTGAGAGACTTCACTCTTTATAATGATTTGAAAATAATGAACACATATTTCCAACACAAAGATGCGCATAAATACACTTGGTCAGCCAGAGGTTCACGTACAATCATTGACCACATAATATGAAACCAGAAGACCTCAGATTTTATTTTAGATGTCAGAGTTTACCAAGGCCCGGAGATAAAAACAGATCACTATTTACTAGCATCACCTCTAGAATTCCTCCTAGATAGTACAAGAGAAAACAATAAACCAGAAATTTAGATAAAACATTCAAGATAAACCTTTTGAGAGATACAAGCATAAGATGGCTTTTTAAGAACAGAGTATTGACATTGCTTCAACAAGTAAAAATCAGTAGTGATATTGAGGAAGAATGGGATAACCTTACTTTCATACTAAAACAAGCAGCTACAGAAAGCATCGGTTTAAGAAGCAAATGGCATAGAAGGAAAGGTATTCAAAAATGGGATGAACATATAGTAAAAGTTGTAAGTGAAAAATGACTGGCATTCAAAAAATATCTGTAAACACGCCGTCTAGAAGATGAAATTGAATATAAACGAAATCGGGGAATTTCAAAAACAGAAGTCAGAAAAAGGCACAGAGAAATGTGGGACAATTTTGCCGCACAACTAGAAAGAGATGTTACAAAACCAAACCCCCAGACTTTTAAAATACTTAAAAAGTTGAGAACTGACATAAGAGAGAATGTGAAAATACATAGCATTAAAACAGACACCTGGCTTGGTTACTTCAAAAATTTATGGTCATCAAAATTTGACAAACTGACTAAGGCATCCTCAAACAATGAATTTGTAGCTTTCATATCATTTGGAGAACTAATCAGTGTCCTTGAACATTCAAAAAATAAATCACCTGGTAGGATGGCGTACAGATGGAGCTTTTGAAATATGCTGGAGAGGACTTTCGATATACAGGATGCGGCAGAGGAAACGCATGTTTCTCAAATAACAATAACTCAGTTGATTTTCAAATTAAAAATGTTAATTACACAAAAAGAAAGGTTTTAAAATGCAGTTTTGTTGAACTTTTTGAATTACTTCCAAAAAGTAACGTCCGTCAAGTGACGCCCTTCCTTCTGTACGCACTCTTGCAGCCTCCTCGAAATTCTGCATTGCTCTTCCCAACATTTCTTCCCCCCACAGTAGCGATTTCCTGGCGAATGGAATCTTTCAGTTCCTGGATGTTGCATGGTTTGTTTCTGTAGACCTTTGATTTGAGGTAACCCCACAAAAAATAGTCACATATGGACAGGTCAGGGGAGCGAGGCGGCCACGGATTCACCACTTTTGATATAATTTTCAACGACAAACACCCGATGCTCGCAGGTCCACGGTGCCATGGCTACTGAAACTGCATCATCTAAGCTGTCTACTAGCAAGGGGCAGAAATCCCCCACCCTCCTCCTTGCCGAGTACTAGCCATTTGAAAAACATGCGTTTCCTCTGCCGCATCCTTTAGATTCTTCTATTTTCTAAACTTAATTTGGCAGGGTGGAATCCCACCAAAACGCTGTAGTAGTGCCGTTTCATAAGAAAGGAGATATAAAAAAATGTGAAAATTACAGAGGCATCAGTTTACTAAACTCAGGTTATAAGATATATGCCAACATCATAAAGAACAAACTTTACGAATACTACAAAGAAAGGTTGGGAGAAGAACAGATTTCGAAGAGGACGCTCTTGTTGTGATAGATATTTCCCTTTAAAAATACTAATAGAAAAAAACAGGGAATTTAATATTAAAACCTATTTATCTTTTATTGATTTTGAAAAAGCTTTCGACATTGTTAATAGGAACATTCTTCTGGACACTCTAGCCACTGATAACATACCTGATCAAATAATTCATGCTATATACAACATATATAGTAACAAAATCTCAGTAAAAACAGACTCTAATCCATCTGAATGGAAATCAGTTAACAAAGGAGTAAGACAAGGCTGTGGCCTCTCCCTTCTTTTATTTATGATCTATATGGATACAATTATCAAATGCTGGAGAGGGGGAAAACATGGAGGAATACTAATAAACAGAAATGTGATCTTAGATACCCTACTATTCGCAGATGACCAAGTACTTATTGCCAGATCAGAAGATGAACTACAGCAGGCAATATACAATCTACAAAAGACTGCCTCAGATTTTGATATGTCAATATCTGTTGAAAAAACTAAAATTATGGCATTTTCAGGCAAAGACCCTGTCAGGAGCAAAATCTGTATAAATAATAAAACTCTAGAACAAGTCAACACATTAATTATTTAGGCTGCACCCTATCTTATGAAGGTGAGAAAGATATGCCCTCAAAATTTATACAAACAACCGGAGTCATAAACCACGTCTTCAAACCCTCCTTGTTACAACATACAAGATTAAACATTTACAGGACTAACAAGACCGGTACTATTGTATGGAAGTGAAGTCTGGACAATTAGAAAGGCGGATGAGAAAAGATTGCAAGCAGCGGAGATGAAATTTATGAGGAAAACTGCTGGCTTTACACTTTTGGACCACAAAAGAAATGAAGAAATTCTATAAAAATTGAAAGTCGAACCAGTCTCTAAATTTATTCAGAATTATCGTGCCAATTGGAATAATCACATTGAAAGAATGGACTCTAATAAAATCCCAAACCAACTTTTGAACTACAGACCGAATGGAAAGAGAAGCCTGGGAAAACCGTTAAAAAGATGGAATGAAACCGAAACAGGCCACTTGGCCTAATACTTGATGAATATGATGATGATGAACTCTAAAGATTTAAGTATCCAACTGTGAGGAACACTGTCAAATGCCTTTTTATAGTCAATCCAGGCCATGCACAAGTTGTTCTTCCTGCTTCAATATTCTTGTAATATTGTTTTTGATACCAGTATATATGATCTCGGCATCCTCTTGATCCTCGGCAGTAAATTTTGATCTTCAATATGTTGCTGCATTCTGTTGGCAATGGCTGCTGTAAGTAATTTATATACTGTAGGGAGGCATGTCACAGGTCTATAATTTTTTGGTAATTCAGTGTTTTCATTTTTTGTAATAAGGTATATTACTCCATGGGTCAACCAGTCTGGAATCTAATCTTGCTTAATCAGTTTGTTGAAAACTTTCGCTGAATGTTGATGTGTCCCAATGAGGTTCTTCAGCCAGAAATTTGATTTCTGGTCTGCTCCTGTGTCCTTTCAGTTCAGAGTTTCTTTTAGAACTGCTGTTACCTCCTGCTCTGTTATTGGTTCCCATTCCATTCTCTGGTTTTGGTAAATATGGTTTCTTATCCACAGTGCTTCTTCATTGTGTTTGACATTTGTTTCATATATTTCCAAAAAATTCAATTTTTCCTTTGTTAGGCATGGGTTTCAGTTTGTGGTCACTGGCAAAATATTAGCCCCTCAAAACATCTTTCAGTGGGCCAAACGGGTGATACGAGGGAGTTATTTCAGGACTGTATAGTGATGCTTCAATGCCTCAAAGTTCAGTTGATGGAGGCTTTCAGTGCTGTGGGCAGCACTGTGCAGAAGGGCATTATCATGCAAAATCACTATACCTTTGGTTCGAATAGCCAGTTTCAACTGGTCCGAAGTATTTCATTGTAGGTTACACTGTTTACTGTTGTCCCCCTGTTAGTGCTCCAAAATTGGCCCCTGTGCATCCCAAAAAATTTCAACATCACTTTTTCCCATATATGGTTAGGTTTTGAACTTTGTGACTGGTCATGTCAGTTTTTCCATTCCATACTCTTGCTCTCTGGGATATAATGGTAGATCCACGTCTCATCCCCAGTGACAGTGCACCTTCATTACAATAGAGCAGTGATACGCAACGGGTGTGCCACAAAATTTTCACCTCATGTTATAATTATAACCATAATGAGATAAATAATTGTTAATCTTGTTCTCTGCTCTGTCTCAGTTTTCATTTTCTTTATTATGGTCAGGCATACTAAGGACAGACAAGATATACTAAATGGAATTGGAAAACAGCACAACCACTTTGCAGCAAAAAGTGTGTACCTCCCCTTTACTTTCATTGCCACTCTGTATTTTTTATGCATTTTGCATGTACGAATATAAATAAGTATCTTTAATTTTAAATGTTTACACATAGTTAATAAATTTTGGATCAAACTGTTGGTTAATATTATATTTTAATTTATTTCAAATAATGAGTATATTTAAAATAAATGACATAATAATAAAGATGGATAATTATAAACATCAAATAGAACATTTTTCTGTTGGGGTCAATTTATAAGAAGTTTTCGCTTCCAATCAGTGCTATAAACAATCTACCACCACCCCACGGTATGCAAAATGAGGTTGGTGTGCCACCATGACTCTGACAATATTTATTTGCCACGAGTGTAGAAAGGTTCCACAACACTGCAATAGAGGTTCAGTATGCCTTGGCAGATGTGTTCTTTGGTGCATACAGAAAGTGGAGAAGCCATGTCAATTCTATTACAACTGACCAGTCAAGGTCAAAAGTATTTCACAGTAACATATAGAGTGCTTCTACATGCACATAAAATAAGCATTGCAGCCAACACAGCAAGCTGTAAAATAAATCATTGCATAAACTTTCTGACCCACCCTTGTTTGACATGAGTTGTTGATTGACTGACTTGACCTGAAATGTTTTTTCACTATGGAACTGCCCTTTAAAGGCATTTGTGACCCATCACCTCAATAAATTCTTTGTTTTTGGCTTTTCAGTTGGTTTTACTCTTTTGATTTGTTTATCTTGTGCTGAAATAAAGTTTGTTATTCTCTGCAACTGATTGATATTCAATTTGGATTGAATTTCCATTCCTGTATGTTGCAAGAAGAGGGAAAATAGAGGTTAAGTAGATTTTGGTTAATTGGGACACTTCGGGACTAGAACACTTTGGCCCAATTAAGTGGCTGCCCCAATTATGCAAAATTCCATATAAAAAGTTAAAAAGGTTTGTTTAAAATCTGCCCCAAATAAACAGCTGCCTCGATTAACCGATGGCCCAATTAACCAGAATCTACTGTATTTAATATTCTTTTCTTGATTTCACATGTACTGTCCAGATGGGTTTTGTGTGTTACATGATTTAACAGTTGGTATAATAGACCTCCAAGGTTTGTTTTTATAAAGTTAACAGCCCTGTACCTTTTAAAAGAAATGCAATGTTCTAGAAATACAGTGAATATTATGACTATAGCATCTATGTATCTCAATGTTGTCTTGTGATTGGTGATTACACAGTGGATTTATTTAAGACCATTATGAGTACCATTGGTTATTTTCTGACACTCCACAATTCACAGTACTGATCATTTGAATATAAATGTTCTTTTCTGTGTCATAATGCATTGGATAGAGCTCTCTTACTTCAGAACTCCTTCAGTTTACTTTGTACTCTGTCCTTATCTAACTCCGCTGTCAGAAAACTCGCATTTCTCTGCTCCAGCCGCCTTTTAGAGGGGTGTCATAAATTTGAGAAAGAGCTGCAGTTCTACAGTGTTCTTCAAGCCCTAAGAACATAATGGAGGGAATGCATGTGTGCGCTAGTTCTGATGTTGCCAATCCCTTGGTGTTGGCTGACCTTGACAACACCATGAAAGAATTGGGGTGGGATACATTACTAGTGGTGTGCAACAGTATGTATTTTAGAGATGTATTACTGTCAAACTCTGTAAGTGACATGTTTGTTCCATAATTTTATAGACACCATGTTTGTTTTAAGGTTCACACTAACACTTATAAAGGATAAATTCTCCCAATTATTAAACTAGCATAAATGTCTTTCCCTTATGTATTGAGTGTTTATTGTCAGTAAGACAAAAACACTGTTTCAGGACTTTTGAATATATACAATTTTAAGTACAATTGTTACAGTATCAATTATATCATGAAATTAACTTTATTATTTGCTGCTTGGCTCTGGAAAATTTAACCCTCCCAGATGTTTACTTGCATATGACTAGTATTCAGTATGACATTTTTCTGAACATTGGGCGCTCTCATAATAAACTTCTACTGTACTATTCATGGGACTAAAATTGTACTGTTTCATATGGGTATTGGAAATTCTGAGATTCCACACTGACATCTTAATATTATTTTAACAGGAACAAACATGAAGCTGGAACGTGGTTCTGAAGGCAAGCCTGAATCAAATCCTCATGTAAGTAGTGAAAATAAGATGCCGGATAGTAGTAATGCCAACTCCACTAGCAGCAACAGCACCAGCAGCAGCAATGGTAGTGGAGTCCCTGCAAGCACCAAACCAGCAACAGCCAGTAGTACGCAGCAGTCTGACTTGAAATTGGCCACAGAAGCGGGGAAAGATGAAACTACTGCTCCGACCTCTGAATAACTGTTGTCGGTATTTGGACAGGCAAGCTTCCTTATCTGTTTAAAATAATTGTGCATCACATATGTCCACTAATTGAAATTTCTGTACTCTTCGAACTTGTACTTCAGATGCTCATACTACTTGTAGTTAGAAGCGACTGAAAAAAATTAGAAGTTGCAGGTTTATTGGTATTTTAAAGTATGTGCTTGTACTATCTGTCTCCATTGGCACATTTTGTAAGTTGACTGTGACTTTTCAAAAGAACATCCATGTGACAAACTTGTCTGAAAACATGTATCTTGTGAATACCGTAGACATTTCAGATTTAAAGGTGAATGTTGACAGAAAGCTTTGCATACCACAGCAGTTTGTTTGCTCCTCCCAGCATGCAGATATAACATGCAGAAGTTGTTTGTGTTCCTCATATCTTCACTTACTGATAATCAAGTTGGTGGAAGTTACCAGTTACAGATAAGAAGCTTTGATTTACTTGTTTTAACAAGTGAGCTAATGAATGCACTACAGATTATCACCATTTTAGGATGTAATCATCAAAGTTGTGTTGGCATAAATGAAACAGATAAACTTCTGATTTTTATGGAGTTGGTTGTTGGTTGCGCAATTACAATACAAGGAACTGATTCATAGTTCCATCAGTAAATATTCTATAATGTTTACTTTATTAATATCTGAAGACTTCGGAACTGTGATCACAAACTGAAGGGGCATGTTGCTTTAATTCAATCTTCCAGTAAAATGTCTGTTCCACTCCAATGAAAGATTAAGATGAATATTTTAGTGAACTTGATTGTGAAATGAGAACTTCCATAAAAATTGTTTTGAAAAGTTTCTTCGTCAAGATTGAAAGAGTAACGTTTTAGACAAATCTTACTGTCATTTTTGTATTTTTCTTTTTCGTATTGCATTGAGTATGTATGTTCCTGTTCTGTGCATGTGTGTAATACATGATGGACAGTGTGGTTCAGTTTGCAGCACAGTTACTTTGCAGGAGTAATGTGGACTTACTCATCCATATCTGATTCCTTACTGTGTCACAATAACATTTACTACCATGCTGAGAGTTGTGCACGTTGAATTATTTTTGAAGCAGGGTGTAGGGAACTGAAAGGAATTGTTTCTTTAACCATGTGAAAAGATGGTAAATATGAATTTCTCTTTCCAGTAATGCTTCAAATCTTTGCACAGTATTTAAACACAGTTTACCATTGGTTTGTAGTTATTGTTTGTTTGTTTGTTTGGAATGAAGGTGATTAATTAATGACTGTTGTGTATTGTGCAAGTATAGTGATGTACCACCCAGACACTTGTGGTTTAGGAGATAAAATAAAAGTGAAGGATGGTACTACACAGATGAAGAATGTACTGCTTTACTAGAAGTTTAAATGAATATTAAGATTGAAAATTGTCATTATTATCAGTTAAAGTTGGGAAATGCACATATTTGATGAAGTGGTAGTAATTGAATGGGAATCCTTCCCACATTTATGGTTTAGGTGTTCATGTTTTCTCCCTTGGTGAACGTATTGTGTTTGTTAAAAGAACTTAAGTGAAAAGTGATATATAGTGGGTTGAAGTGCATTGGAAGAAGAGGAAGTGCCAAGGAATTAGATAACAGAAAATGAGACTGAACGAGCCTGTAGGAGCAGTAGGTGCACACCTAGTGTGTTTGTTACTGTGAAGCCTTTGATTCTTGGTACTTTGTAAGCTCAAACTGCTGTTGTGTAGTTGTTCATAGCTGCAATAAATTTGAGATGACAGTTCAGCTGGTGAGATTCAATCCCAGTAATGAACAAGTAAATGAAAAATGTGTTTGTTTCTTGTTGAGCCAACAGTGATGAAAATCTACATGTTTACAGATTCAGTCCCCTTACCCTTTTTCACATTATCTATATCTGGAATACTGTCTTGTTTGTAAGAAGATTTTTATTGTATTGCATGCAGGTGTACATTTTCTGACATACTATACCTGAACTTTATGTGGTTTTGACACAATTTGCATTAAGGTGAACTTTGATGTAATCTGTTACAGTGATACTTCAGAGTGCTCATCATGTTAAGAAGTTTGTGTGTGATTCCTTCACAAAAATGTATCTGATGATGACATTTTGTTAAACATGGTTGTGCCAATCAAATTAATTTCACAATATGTTGCCTCATAGTATATTTTTATGTGCGAGTCACATATTTTTCTTGTATAGCATGCTTGTGTGCCTTCTTTAGAGAGTCAACAGTTCATAACTGATTAGTTGTATATTTGTCATAGTTAAATAGGAGTTTTCTGTTCAGTTATGTACCATGGAATTATCTCTCTAAAATTGCACTTCCAGAAAATTGATTGACGTTTTCTTTGATGCAACATAGTATGTTTCTTATTAAGAAAAGCGTGGGAATAAATGTCTTATGTTAGATGCACAGTTTAATTGACATAATACCTGATTAAACAGTCCAATATGAAATTATTAGAATGTTTATGTAAGGAAACAAAAGACAAGGTGCTTTGGTGTGAGATTTAAGAAAGAGCCTTATAATTCCAAGAGCATATCTTGTATTAAATAGCCTGTTTGAATGGAAGAAGGTAGCATAAAGTTCATTACAGCACACCTTAATTAATTCTGATGTTAGAAGCTTTTAGAGGAAACTTATAATGCTGCAAGAAATTAAAATTTAGTGAACAATAGTAATCATTTTCAGTTACACTTTTTGCATCTTGAACACTGTCAAATGTAGGTTTTGTATCTTCCACTGCGAAATTACTTCCAATACACCTTTGTATAAACAGTCTTAAAATATAAATGTAATAATCGAACGACAATGTTGAAGTAGTATGAACAGCGTGTTGAAGTTGAAATGTAGATTTGAATATTATCACTTTCCAAAAACACTTACATACAATGTAATGGATACTAAGATTTCAAGATGTGATCCAAGCAGGAACACCATAATAAAAGGTGTTTTCTGGGTGTAAAGTAAAGTTTGTCCCGCTACGTGCCATACAGGTGCTTGGGGTGAGCGGAGGTATAACTCCTCTCTTTCTTCACCTTGGCACTAGATGGGGGTGAGTGGTCAGCATCACGCCCCGGCCGGCTTTACCCCCGGGGAAGGACTCCTGGTACCCATTGTAGAGGAGGCTGGGTGGTCCCCAGAGCTGGTCTGGACGCAGAGGCTAGAGGAAAAATCCTCTGCCCCCGTCGGGGATCGAACCCCAGTCGTCCAGCCCGTAGCTAGTCAATATACTGACTTAGCTATCCCGGCTCATTGTCTTCTGGGTGTAGGTTACCTGATTTCAGGATGTGCACTGAATTATTGCTCTTAAACAAATTTGCATTAGACTAAAGGTGAAAAACACTCTGGATTGCATATTTTGGTGTAAAATTACAGGCTCTGGATGTTATGACATATATATTTAATTTTAAATAGTTTCATATTTTAGGTGTTGTCCTTTAATGTGATATTGCAGTAGTAAATCTCAACCCTTTTGGGTGTTTTGAATTAATGTTATTTTAAAAAAAAGTGTTGGGGTAGCTCAGTCAGTATAGTGACTGGCTATAGACTGGATGTCTGGGATTTGATCCCTGACTGGTAGTGAATTTTTCCTCTAACCTCTGCATCCATACTGGCCCTGGGGCCCCACCCAACCTCCTAGCCAATGGGTACCAGGGTTCTTTTGCAGGGGTAAAGCAGGGCCGGGGCATGACGTTTATCACTTTCCCCCATCTGGTGCCGAGGTTGAGAATGAGTGGGAACTATTCCCATTCCCCTCCCCAAGTGCCTACATGGTGTATAGTGGGACAGCCTTACTTATTGTCTGAAAGGTGTCAGATTCTAGCCAAAATATAAAAAAAAAAAAAGCTTATATTGCATCAAGGGATAGTCATAATCTATGTTTTTAGTATTCTTGAAAATGAGAGCATGATTAGCTGGCTTGTGTAATTTTAACATGGTTACCAGTTTTGTGTTTGGTATGATACAGAATACAAATTCTGTTAAATATGCACTCTGATTCTTGAGAACAAATTTTGACACATAGGATGTGTCTATAAATCTGCAGAATAAGTTACTCGTGCCCCATCATTCTTGAAGTAAGGGTTCGATGTTTTATTTGTATTATCACCCTTCTCATTTACATTTGAAACTGTTTACTTAATAGGCCAAGGTAATGTTTCTCATAGATCTGAGTTGTGAGTAGATTCTGTTGCTCTGAAAACTAATTAGTTTGACACAAATGTAAGGATAGTTTGCTCCAGTTTATTTCTAAATGAGAAGTTAAAATCAGAGATACCCTGAAATGGATTGTTTCTTTATTCTCAATATTCATTCTGAATGTATAGATGCAATCCATTCACAGGATGACTTAAACGTGACATGTTCATTACCTGTGCACTTGTCTACAAGGAACCAATAATATGGTCAGTACAGCCTTAAACAAGGTTACAATGGCATAGGGATTTGAAGGTCTGACATAGATTACTCAAAGCATCACTTAATGAAATATTTGAGGAACTTGATCTTGGGTCATATCTGCTAGTTTTGCCCTTGAATCCCATCCATCATACTGAGTACAGCGTACATTTGTAGCAGCATTAATTTTTGGTGTCTGTTTTGTGACCAATTTTGCATTAAATTTACATAGTCTTGGTATATGCTAAAAACAAACTTATTAGGTTTATGTTCACACATGATTCATAATTTATTGATGTGTCATGTGTTTGACCTCTAGTTTTCATCATGAAGATTTTTGTCCCTGAGTCAAGAGGACTGCAGCGTATGGTTGTATCAAGTAAGGATTTTACAAACTGGATCATACAAAGGCTTCAGGAATTGACATTCTCATTCATCTGTGGTCAATAAAAGTAACTGAATATGTAGGAATGTTGGTGATACTGTGTGGCTTTGTGCTCCCATCGCATACATATTTTATAATGTCAGTCACTGAGTTTTGTTCATCTCGCAGGTTTGTGTTGGTCACTGTTGATTCTAAGAAATACTTTGTAATAAAAGAATGCATTCACATCTACCAGGAACTTGGTGGAACTTTGAGTTTCTCTTGCAGATGATGTACAAACAGTCTGTCTTTTCATAAAGATTTTAAACACGAGTAAATTTGTAAAGATAATTTATATACGCCCTGAAAACTTTTAAAATTCCAAGGAGCATTTATTTACATTAAGCTTGATAATTCATGCTTGGAAACCAACTGTAGTTGAGATTTATATTTTTGCTTAGACTTCTCATGCTAATGGATATATTTTAGAAGCCTTCTCTAGAATATTTCAGCACTGTAAGAGTCTTGGGAGATATAACATGAGACGTACTACTGTGCAAATTTGTTCACTTTTCAGACAATGAAATCCAGAACACCTACCTGTTCCCAGTCATTTCCCACCTCAGTAGTAAATTTCAAAAGAAAAATCACTAACACTGGAATGGTCATTCAGACAATTCCTTCCATGAAAATGTTCACAGTTTGGAATCAAATTATTTTTAGTTGTGTGATTCTCAAACTGTTATTCATCTCTTCTCGTTGTACTGGGAAAGATACAAGAATCAAATCAAAACCACAGCCATTGTTAATGAAATTGACTGAGCCTCTTCTGAAGCAAGGTCAGACTGGATGGATGGGTGCTGTAACTCACTTCAAGTTGGAAGTAGCCTGAAAACAGTTCCAAGACAAAACCGCACAGAAAGAAGCTCACTGTCATAGATGCTCACATGGATAAATGGCCATATTCACAATACTATAAGTAATCAGAAGAGTCAACTGGTTACCGTAGTAAACCGACGTTTTGGGAACAAACGCTGAAGTTGTAAGCATTTTTTCGTGTGAGCATTTATGACTGAGCTTCCTTCTGTGCGCATTTGTCTGGTCACCCCTGAAAACGCAGGATGTAAAATATTCCCCAAAGAAAGTGAAAAGAGGTAACTGCACAGCATTCCAGCCCTGTTGCAGTAATGAAGTGGAGCAACCAAAAGAATGGCATAGTGATTTCAGAATACCATGGCAACAAAACCTGGACTGTAATGAAAAGAGAAGATTAAGTCTGTCTGTCTATCTGCTAGATTACGATCAGCACATGGGTGTAGTGTCTCGAAAGGTCGAGTCCTTATAAATTCTGCGTTAGAATACAGTCAGACTTATCAGCTCTAGTAACATTCAAGAATGGTCTTAGACAAGGTGATGTGCTGGCCTATCTTCTTTTTAATATTGTGCTGGATAAAATAGTAGATGTTGATATATAAACTAGTGGTAAAATATTTTATAAGTCTGTCCAGTTACCTGCGTATGCAGATGATACAGACATAGCAAGATCCCAACCCTCGATTCCTGTCTTCTGGGTTGTTGCGCTCTGTAGGCTGGTTGATGTTAGCCAGCGTTTCAGAGGTCATACTGCCTCCGTCATGACGACCTCTGAAGCGTTGGCAAACATCAACCAGACTACACAGCGCAACAACCCAGAAGACAGGAATCTTCATATGCACTGCTGTGAAAACCTCAAATCTTACATCCTTCCTCACACTAGAAGTGCAGCAAGACGAATGGGACTAAGAATAAATCAAGAAAAACAAAATATATGATTACAAGTCGGAATGCAAAGTAAAGTAATGCTAACTACACATTTTGATTAGTAAAGACATTTACATATCTAGGGTCTTTTGTCAATTGTAACTATGATAATAGTCAGGAAATTAAGAAATGAATTTTGGTAGCTAACAAATGTTTTTATGGATTAAAGAACCAATTGAAATCACATATACTTTCACTGAAAAGTAAAATCATATTATATAAGACCATTCCTAACTAACACATTGGAAACGGGTACAATCTACATCTGATGGAAAAGCTCTTGCTCATTGAAAGAAAAGTTCTGAGGCCCATATATGGCCCATTCAAAAACAACAATCAATGGAGAATTATGTACAATTATGAGTTGTACACGTTGTATTAGGACATGGATATTATAACCTTCATAAAAGTGGATAGGTTGATATGGGCTAGCCATGTTGTTCGAGTGGATCGGCAATGACCTGCAAAAATAAATTTTTAATGTCAAACCGGAAAGCAGAAGGAAGAGAGGAAGGCCTAAACTGAAATGGGAAGATGGAGTGGACAATGATGTTAAAGTTCGGGGTGCTGTTTTGCCATTGATGATAAAAGCGCAACGCTGAAGGTTCGAAGTGAGACTGGTTAAGAAACTTCACAAACAGCTAATGTTACCGTGACGACATTTCTCTGCAATATCGGGACTTCAAAATTATGTGATACATTTCAGTATGTCACATGTCTCTAATCCCACAGAACGAAATACGAAATACAACTTAACTTCATTATTTGGCAATGTAGCATCATTCACATTGCAGGTAATCCAAAATTTTGTCACGGAATAATAGCAGTGATAACACAGACAAACTATTGTTTTCACAGAAGGCATCCGCTTCTATTAAACTTCTGGATTACGTCCACGGACGTCAGAACAGTTGCTGATATTTGAAAAGCTATTTATGAGCCGTGATATATGTCTTCTTGATTTGCTATTGTGAATGGGAGACTATCAACACAGACATTTGTATGAAAATATTTTGCTTTGTAACGTTTTTTTTAAAGTCTTGTAATCAAGTAAAGGGAACATAATTTACCTGCACGTTCAATTATGTATTCTCTGTATAGAAGTGACTCATTACTGTAATACAAAGTTGCGGGAATAAACCGAGATCATAAGTAGTGTTTGGTTTGAAATTAGTCGTATTAAATTATCGATGCTTTTGCTTGTGCTTTTGTGCAGTGAATGATAAAAGAATTGTCAAATGTCAGTCATATAGTTGGTATTAGTTATAGACAATATATCTGCGGCAAAGAGGACCTGATTTGTTTTGTTGTAAATTTGTTAAAGAGTGATCAAGTTATAAGTTACAGATAAGTCAGTATGAATATGAAAGGAGAGGAAGCAATACTAATTAATAAGCCATCTTGACGTGAAAGAAATAAAACCCTAGCTTGTTAAACAGTGTTTTTGGCCATATTTTTTTCAAAGGATTATTATATACTGTTCGTTATCACAGTAAAAAATATTGATACATACGACATTACATCATGATGCAACAACTATACAAGACACTGCCAGATGATAGACCAATTACGTCCATAAATGTCATTGAAGATCCAGATAAATGTCCCAGTGGGTTTATTGTAGTAAGTATATTGTACAAAATTGGTTTAAACCAAATTAAGACACTTGGAATAACAGCGGTTCAATTTCCAAGCTTCAGATTTTGTACTGTTCTTTGTGCATATCTGGCAAATGCAGAAAATGAAATGATCTTTCATGAAAGTTTATTAAAACATTAATTTGCAAATTTTGTTTTTTGGAATGTAAAATATTTTTGTCTTTTGCCTTCTGTCAGTGCACCTTATCTTTGTCTTCTCATTCAACTCTTAAATCATGGCCAACTGTTGGTAAAGCAACTGATGAGGCATATTTATAAATGAAATCTGTTCAGGGCCTGTTTTTTGCTGCAGGAATGGAGGCCATTAAAAATAGTCCCTTTGGGCATTGAGCCAGGCATGACATGATGCCCTATCTAATGAATTCCTTCTTCAAAGCATCTCCTGTGTGTGCTAGAAGCAATGCACCACCTTTTCCTAGGATGTCTTTGTGCATGGCAAATATACAGCCCTCTAGGCACTCTTGAAGAGGCCAGACATTGCCATCAGTACACTGCACTATTGTGGAATCCCGTGAGACCTTCATACTGCCATCAGGAGAAAGCATTTAGCCATGCTCATGAGGGGAATTATCAGGTTGCATGACATTTATTCCCATGTGGCCCACACTATCCCCCTTCTTCCCATGCCTGTAACCCTGTCACTTGTATGTGTTGAGCCCCCTCAAGAAAACATTAGAAGGTTTTACACTCATGTCATAAGACTCCATTGGTGCAACCTACATAGTTCTTGATGTTGTGGACCATCAGTTGGGTGCATTGGTAGGATTTCCTACCTCACTGCCCTTGTGGACTGCTTTGAATGGCCTCTACTCCTTCACCCAGAACTGTCAATATTTCATTTGAGCAACCCTTATATCATCCTAGAGGTCAGCATTCTTCCTTCACAGTCTCTTTGTTTTTTGTTATTTGTACCAGAGTATATGAACTTCAAGATATGGTACTAAGAGTTAGAGATTAAAAGAACATTTGTCTTCTTTAAAACTGTTTTCTTGAACTTTGTTTATCGTCTGAATTATAAATAAAACCACAAATTTTTGAAGCTGGATTCTGCTTCTATTTCCAGGTAGAAAGAGGTGCTAGCTAACCTTAGATATGAGGCTAGCTCAACCTGGGGACCCAACAGGTGTGATTTCCGTCCTCTTCCTTTTTTTACATAAAGACAGAAGCAGAATCTACCTTCTAAAATGTTGTGATTTTCTTCATAATTTAGATGATGGTTAAAGTGCAAGGAAACAATTTTATAGATAACATGCACCATCATCAGAAACCTTCAGTCTTCACATTTACCTTAAATATGAGGTTCTGACAGCAGTGACTGCATTGGTTGTTGATATTGGTCTTCTCGGTTGTAGTAATAATGATCTGCAAGACTACATAGTATCTCAACTGACAAGATTGCAATCCTTTGTGTATAGGCCAACATATTGTTGCTACTAATTTGCATCATACCTGACATTTCAAATTTGGCCAAGTAGTAATAATGTAGCAAGTCTTTAAACAGTTTTGAGTGTAGTCAGCTCCTGAAGATTATAGGTTATTATTGTTTTACATGGATTCCATGTCAGGCCATTTTGAGAGATGCAGCATTTCAAAATTTTATTTAAATATTTCTTAATTTTGAATTTCTGAAACCTTTAAACTGCTCCTGATTTCTTTATGAGTGCAACTTTGATTTGTTTAAGTTATTCTAAAATATTTTAAATTTGCAATTTTGTAAGCCCTTTTTTGAATGATTAACTAAGGATACAGTTGTGTATATTTTTTCAGCAATACATTGAAGCAGCAGATACCACAGAACATTTAATGTGGAGTTGAGGAAATTTGTTCACTTAACAGATGATTAGTAGAGGACTATAGTTCTCATCATCCCCAGATTAGAATGTCTGTTGGAAAACTTGAAGTGTGTTAATACATATATTTATTTTTCCAGTCTATACACAAAACTTGTTTTAAAATAATGTTGTTAAAATTATTTATAACATAATGCAATTTATATTGTAAATGTTATAAATAATTTTAACAACATTATTTTAAAACAAGTTTTGTGTATAGACTGGAAAAATAAATATATGTATTGATATAACACAAACATGACGCAATTAAGATACAAATTGAAGTGTGTTATTTATGGAAATAATTCACAGATTTTGGAGCCATTGCAGATCAAAATCCAGAATATTTTTATAGAAGTTACATAAGGCAATGCCCAGTGTCTGTAACATAATGTGATGTTCAATATGTGTCACTCACTTTGAAGTGTTTTTAAATGTTGAGAATATCACTTTCTGTAAGCAGCTACTGTAATGTTACAGTAAATAAAGTGGTTTTATTGAAACAGTTTTGTGAAAGTGGGTGGAATCTCCATTTAGCTTGTTTGGTGTTAACCTTGTTGGTGGTGACTCACTACTCATGAACTGCCAACCTAATCAGAGAGTGCTTGAACATATCAGAAAGGACTGAATGTAATACTTTATATGGTTCAAAGTGTTAAACCTTACAATGAAGGACACAATTATTTCAAATAGTATTGTCTGTACTGTTGTTTCTATTTATGTTTTTATACTTGATGGAAGTATGAATTGTGAGATAACCTAAAACTTCTATTAAATAGAATTTTTTACAAGAACTAACTCAAATCTGTACTTAAAATTTTGTGATATGTAGATGTGTATATGTAGACTGCTTTGTTTAATAACTTATATAAAATGCCAGAGTATGACACAGTTTAAATAAACATTTGTTTCCTTCATAGGTTTCCCGAACGCTTGATCAAGATTCGGATGCAGATCTGTGGCGAGAAGCTTCCTTCTTTGTAAAGAAGATGACACGTTATATCTGCCTATCAAAGACTGAGGGTACAACAGATTATATTGTGGAGTCTGTAGCTGTCATTAATGAGAAGGAAGTGCCACCTGATGGATATGCACTTATCACGCGTACTGCTGACACTGGTAACAGTCTTTCCTCATTATAACAGAAGACTAATGGTACACACCGTTATCGCTTAACCTCATAAGAATGATTAACAATGCTATATGACTTGAGACAGGAGTTGATGGTGTTTGACAAAACTAAATACATGAGCATAATATGAGATCAACATAAGCAACAATGGTGGAACATAATTATAAGTAAAATAATTTAAAAATGGTCCAATTTTAAGTATCTAGGAACAACAACAACAAATAGAAATGATGTCCATCATGAAATCAATAGTAGAATACATTCAGAAAACACTTGTTTTTATTCAGTTCAGAAGCTGTTATCATCCTCATTTCTAAAGGGTTTTGACGACGGTAGTTTACTCTTAAAATTATTCTTTGTCAGGACTATTTCCATCGTCTTTTCTTTAAAACCACGATGTTTCAGAGGCTGTTTCTGTCTCCGCCTTCAGGTGAGAGGACCCAACAGAGTAGGTACATCTCACCTGAAAACGGAGACAGAACCAACCTCCGAAACGTTGTGCTTTTAAAGAACAGATGATGGGAAAAGGTCCTGATAATGAATAATTGTAAGTGTTATCTTCCTGTTTGCTATCCAAAACACTGAAGATCAAGATATACAAAACAATAATTTTGCCTGTTGTCTTAGATGGTTGGAAAACATGGCCTCTTACCTTGAAGGAGTAATGTCATTTGTAGTCATTTAGTTTGCGATGCTTAATGCTTGTGTCCACATCCAAGTCTTCTAGTAAACCCTCAGAGAGTGGACTTGACAAACAGTGAGTGGTTGGCCTGTTGTGATTTAAATACTTGTTTTATCACCCATAATGGCGTTTAAAATATTTGTTGACCTTTGTGGTTTTAATATTTGTTGGCATATACAAAAACAAATATGCAAGCCACACCTAGAAAAAAAAAGCATGACAGACTTGTTCTGGGCATGATTCTGTGAGGATTTGTAGGTAGATAACAAAATTTCAGAAAAATTTACTCTCTTTATCTTCATGATTGAAAATGACAGTATGTTTTTCCAAAACATTGGTGTGTGTGTGTGTGGTGTCTCATTCTATAAGAACAACGTTATCTTCCACTGTGAGAACCTCAAATTTTAGGAAGGAAATGCAGGATGTACCATTTAAAATGCAACCCAGCAACAATCACATACTCTGGTTTTCAATGACTGATGACTTCTACATAAATGTAGTAGCACTTGATCCTGGGATAGCAAAAGTCGGTACACTGCAGGAAAGATACATTCATGATATATATGGTTTTCTAAATTTTCTTTCTCAAAAAATATGCCACAATTTAGAAGTTGTTATGTAATGATGCATTCTTTGTTGATGTTTGCTTCTAGATCAGAAAGCATGGCGCAAACGGCAACTATGCTACAGACTGGCAAGACGTAATCAGGCTGCCAGTGCCATAACAGATATTATTGTTTTGGGAAGGTTGAAGAAGGCTCCAAATGGATTTTCTTTAGCAGGGTAATTGCATGTTTATATTCATATTTGTTTTGTTTCAGAGTTGGACAATAAGTTTAGGTACATAATGAGAAGGGTAAGAGGATTTTTTACAATCTTAAGACAAGTATTTATTGGTGTTTATTTTCCCCAAAAATGAGTCTAATGTGAAGACAGAAATCTTCATACTCACCACTGTGAAAACCTCAAATCTTACAGAGTCTAATGTGCTTTTTAAGGGATTAATTAATGATGGGAATTGATGGTCCACTGTATTGTAGTTGTGGTGGAAGTAGCAGTAGTGCAGCAATTGCAACACTCACAGTCGGTATTGCAACCGCCCTTCCGCACACGACTCTTCTTCTTACTTTGGTTGCCACAGGATCAAACCCAGTAGCGTTCCCGGTTTGCGTGCGGTTACAGCTTGAGGTATAAATTTGGATATGCGGAAGGATATAAAGGGATAATTGGTGCAGGATTTGTCGGAGAGCAAGGGTCTCGGAATCTTGGAGAATGTACGGGGACTGTGGTGGTTGGAGCAGCATTTGCGCCAAGGACGTGAAATCTCTGGGGTTGAGCAACTGCAGACCACACCGAAGTTACCTTGGAGATGTCACCCTTTATTACGCCTTGAGACATGCTGTTGTACAATCAATTACTCATATCGGAAGGCAGCATGATGATTCGGCTGTTGTAGTTGTACTTCAAAATTTAAGGCACAAGCAGAACTGTCTGCTTGACTTGAAGAACCAAAATGTTTTAGAGAGCCCGCACCAACGCAATCCCACTATAAATACCCCTGCAACGTAACTGTTCTCATATTTTAAATTTAATACAACGATCCGATTCGCCCCCAAACAGTCACCCCATGATGTCGGAAACGCGCCGAAAAGTCACATTCGAATTTTATCGGTTCCCGTCGCAGTGAAGCAATGGTTGTCGGATTATTCCACATCTGGAAGGGCTTAGGTTTTCCTTTTGTAAACAACCTTTACGAGTGCAAAAACTTTGTTAAAGTCTCGTTCCTGTTAGGCGGATTGTCGGGAAGAGAGACTTTCCACGTCAGAGTGTCGCCACTCTCTTCCAATGTAATACATTTAACAATGCCAAAATTAATAAAATCACTTAAATTTGGATGAAGTCAGGCATACCAAATATCATCTAATCACACCTCCTTCATTTATATAAACCAGATTAATATGCCAAAGCCTGGTTTACCCTTCATCTCAAGGTTCAGCCCGTTCAGGAATCAAAACATGAACCTGGACTGGCACAGTATAGAATTATGCTTTAAAAACAACAGTTCTCTTACATCAAGAAAATCTGGATGGGCTGTGATATAATGGAAGACATCAACTTTTGATTTGTGTGGTTGATAGTTTATTGAAGAACAAAAAAATGCAGACAACTTAATACATCCTATTCTAAACACAGGACAAATTCACAAATACGGTTAGACATCAAACAGACTACACAGTGCAACAACCCAGAAGACAGCAATCTTCAGCATCAATTTTGTTTCATGGAAACACTTTTTGAAGGCCTTTCATACCATATTACCATGTTACCATATTTTGGCTATGCAGCTATTTTATATTTGTGGGAGGTATTTTTAATTACTCAAGGAATGTTTTAACATTTCTGGGGGGTTTTTCTTTTCTATTTTTGAATAAGAAAAATAAGTGGTTTCTACAAGAATGAATATAGGAAGCCATTGTTCTTTCACATGAAAAACTTTATAACTTATTTAAGTGTGCCTGTTGATATGTATGTGTGTGCGTGTGAGGGGGGGAGAGAGAGAGAGAAAAAAAAAGTAAAGTTGAAAAGTTTCTAGAGTTGTGAAGATGGAGACAGAATGTTTCTCTCAAACATTCACATTTACCTATGAGTGTACATGGCACCAAAGTTTAGATCACCACCAAGACAACCACTGCTACTACCGCTGCCACCACCACCACAACAACAACAACAAATCTCACGTTTATAAATTTGAATTTCAGGATTAGATAAACATACTTTTCCAAATATATTTAACATCTGTAATATGATGGAAATGAGGAAGTATTCTACAGTATGCAGTGTTCCATCTTAGAAGATGCAGTATAAACTGTCAGCAACAGTGTTAAGTTTTATTTGCATTGTTTTGAGGACTGGGTCTAGTCCTCAAAACGTGTATTTTCTAACATCAGACGATGGACAAGGTCTAAAAACCCAGCAGAATGTATTACAGCATTGTCAGAACCCTTCAGAATTGATTGTTAATTTCTGTTTGCTTTAATCATTGTTATATTTCATTACTTTATTTCAGAGAAATTAATGGAATGGCCGTGTGCTATAAATGTGGACCGACTTTAGCATCTGTAAATAAACCCAGTGCTACACATCCCACCCAGCTGCTTTATAGGTATGGTTGCACCTCATCAGTCATGAAATTGTGCATGAAACTTAAGATGTAGTTAGTAATATGAGAGTTAGTTCGAGTTTATTTTCAGCATAGCACAATGATGGTTCAAATAGAAATAGACTTTCCATCTTTCCAAAAGTGCTGTTCCAATGGCTTCCGGCTAGGGTGGCCATTGAGTTGAAGTGGATGCACAAGACTACTTATTCAAGGAATAAACTTGATTGGTAGGAATATGTTACAAACCTTGCTTTTTGTACTTGGCTTGTTTTTTTTTTATCGTATCACAATGCACCTATAGAAGTTGTTAGCTTCTGACTACTGCTCTTTCTCTTAGAGTAGTAACATTTATAGGTTACAGTCTAAATAAAAGTTAACCCACTGCATATTTTTTTCTAATACTTTTATAGGCATCTTTGTAACCTTTGAAGTATGCTGTATGTATGCTTTAATTTGAGACACTAATGAAATGAAGGGATACTTTTTTTAATAGTTTGTCAAATCAGTATGTTGAATGAATGGCCACCATAATACTGTTTTAACTTAATATATTTTTAAATATATTTTAGTACTGATTTATGTTTTGTATGCAAATCACTACTGCACCAGCACAACTTCATTATTTCATTGTGTGGTTAGATTAGTTGAACAAACTCGTTGGTGTTTCAGCTGAAGCACATGCATTCAGTGGACTGTAGAGCTTGCCTCAACACTTTAGTAACTGTACCTGTGTTGTACTTTTTGTCAGGATAGTGTATGTAATTCCATGATATGTATTAGTACTCCTGAAGTCTGATGTTTAGTTCTTGGCTGTGATGCTCACTCCTGATATTTTCATCATTTTTCCGAGAACCTTGAAAGTACTTTCTGGGGTAATATCCAAAATTGGGCACAACTGCCCACATCCTTTTAAATTTATTCATGTTTATACTTCTGCTTGACAGTATATTACGTACAATGAAGTTGACATTTGATAAACCAAGAATCAGTCTGTCGGTAATCTTGTGGAATATTTTAATGTCTGTAAATACATATTTGTACATACATTTAACATGTTTTGTGTATTTTATAGTATTGTTTCAGGATCACATTGATGTGTTAGAATTACATTATTTCTTGTGTGAAAATTTGATGTATTTAATACTATTCTCATCAATACATACTTTCTGAGCACTAAACATTTAAAAATCTGGGAAAGATAGAGTTATGATCTAGTCATGGGTGCACATAACCTGCAGCATGTGATATAGGAATCAGACCATCTTAAAAGTGGTTCCCTTGCCACTACAGCATGGCATGTTATCAGGTTGTGGATGGAGGAGAAGACCTCCAGATATGGAGGGTAGCTACAAAATATTGAGTAAGCAGTTGCAGACTGATGACAAGGGATGATCCTCCAGCTTTGGGTGTTGGGCTGGTGACTAACACCTCCCCAACCTGTAAAACGTCAGCATGTTACAAAATATTGCACAGGGCCACACACTTGGATGGATTCTCTAGAGTGACATAAGCGATTAAAAATTGACATGAGATTTGTAACTTTGAATATTAGGAGTCTGTATATATCAGGATCTTTGAAAACAGTATTGAGATAATTAGCAAAATAAAAGTTAAATTTAGTGACAGTGTGGGAAGTTGGAGTGACAAGGGCGGCTCTAAATTGGATGTTCATACAATACATTCTTCTTTGGAAATGGGATTGCTGATCTTCACCTAGGAACAAGCTCTCTTGTACATGTGGGTATCATATCAACATTTAAGAAGGTAGAGTTTGTCAATGATTAGATGTCATATTCAATGCTAGTAGGCTGCCATTGTGATATTATTGTTCTGAATGTGCATGTGCCATCCAAGTATAAGTGTGATAATGTAAAGGACGGCTTTTATAAGGATCTAGAGCATGTATTTTACCAGTTTTACAATTTTATTAGATTTTATTGCCTAGGTGGGAAGGGAAAATATTTCAAACTGACAGTTGGGAATTTACATGAAACTAGTAATAATAATGGGGTTAGAGTAGTAAATTTTACCACATCAAAAAATATAGTTGTCAAAGTTCCTACATTGCAAAATTCATAAATACACTTGGACTTATGATGGAAAAACACATGATCAAATTGATCATGTCTTGATTGACAGAAGATGGCAGTGAAATGTACTTTATGTCCATTCTGTTAGAGGGGTTGATTGTGGTAAAGAAAGTAAAGCTATCCTGCTATCCTTGTAGACTGTATGGGAATGAGTGGTGAGTTTCACACCCCAGCCACGCTTTACCTCCGGGGAAAGGACCCCCTTTTCCCATTAGACAGAAGGCTGGGTGGGTCCCAGAGCCAGTCTGGATGCAGATGCTAGAAGAAATGCCTTTTCCCCTGCTGGGATTGAATCCCAATTGTCCAGCCCATAGTCAGTCAGTATGCTGATCCAGTGGGAGGCTAGTATGAACATAGTAGTAAACCTCTAGGTTCTATAAAAGGTAGGGGGAATTTTTTGACCAGCTGAGTAGCTATCAGCTCCTCTAGAACTGTGCTGCATGTAATTATGTATCATATACATAAATTTGAATGTATGTGTTCTGTTGTACAAATCAGTATGCATGGATTACTGACATAAATTTGAGTGCTGTATTATAAATACAAATTATTATTGTTTTTGAAATGAATGTTAGCGCTACAGAGATGAGGTTGGTTGAAAATTCACTTTATCCATTACAATAAAGTCCTTGTTATAATTTGCTGAGTTTTGTATTGTATTTATAATATGTTGGCCCATATATACACATATATCCAAGCTTTCACTTTCATTGTTTGAAATTATCCATAGTTTTGGCTAGCACTGCAGTAGCTCCAAGTTAGGATAATCTTCTGGGTTGCAGCGCTGTATAGTCTGGTAGATATTTACCGTCATTTCCACGGGAGCAGCTTACTTGCTGTTCTAATGAACGAGGCAGCAAGGACCTCTGAAACATTGGTAAAGTTCTACCAGACTGCATGACACTAGAACCCAGAAGACAGCCATCTTTGGACTCACCACCATAAAAACCTCAAATCCTGCTTAAGGCTGGGGCCACACGACCGTACAAAGTACGTCCGTTGTAACGCACATTGTGACGTCCATCATAGAATTATGAAGGGGCAAGACCACAGAACGCAACAGCTTCTTCTGACTCCATTGGGGCAACTGACGCATCACACTGCGCTCGTGTGGTGTCCTTCCTTACCTATGTCCGTTGCAACAGACGTACTTTGTACGGTCGTGTGGCCAGGGTCTAAGAGTAATGAATCATAAGTCGAAGGTTGAGCACGTATGGAGACTTCGGCTATGAAAATTTGCATTCAACAATTTGAGATGAATTTTTTAGCTTGAGTCCAGCTCCTACCTACCTGCCACATTCTCAACGTCCACAGCCTTACTCAGTTTCATCAGTTGTGAACAAGGCCTCCACAAATGGTGTAGCAGGAGGGGACTCTCAACATGAATATGAACTGTTGGTCTCTCTCCGACCATCACGACCAGCTCCAAGACCTCCTGGTGGTACTGTTGGAACATACAACACAATAGCAGCTTATAGTGGTAAGTTTGTAATGGCCAACGTAGCAATAGTTCTACAAATATTAAACAAAATAATAACTAGCACATTGTATGATTTTAAAGTCACCCAGCATTAGACTCATCCATCTATTTGAACATCTCTTATTTAATCACAGCACATGTATATATGTATATCGTGTGTGTTTTGTTACTTGATTTTATAGAAATGAGTGCTATACATCATTTCAGGAGATACCTTGTCCAAAGTTTTATTACTATCACAAAAAATTCCCAGGTCTGAATTTTATCTTAGCTATTTTATTCTAGATGAAGTCTGAGGAATTCATAATCAGTAAAGTTTTTTCTTGGCCTTTGTCCATCTAAATTATAAACAGAATCACTATGTTTTTGAAGCTGGTTTCTGCGTCTGTCTTTTCACCTGAATGTTGTGATTTATTTGTAATTTAAATGATGGAATAAGCCCAAGAAAACAATCTTACACATTTTATTCTGTCCAATCTGTTTCTGCAAGATCCATTTTAAAATCACTGTGCCTTCTTGCATATATCTGTATGCACTTAGTCTGTCCTTATATGCATTACATGTCCTTCTCTCACTCATTCTTCTTGGTTAATCAATCTAATGGTACTAAATGAAGACTACAAATTATGAAAATCACTGCTACTGAGCCATGCCTCATGGCTCGAAGTGGCTTATCTCCCCTCTCTAAGTTCTTTGGAGTCGGCGGCTTCGAGACCCTGATGAGACAGCAGGGCAGAAGTACAGTCTGTGTGTGTCCGCCGGAGAGAGAACGACTCGAGGAGAAAGTCGGAAGGCAAGTCAGGGTTTGTGGGGGTTGAGTTGGGCATCTGGAGTCGGATACCCGGCCGGAGTTTGAGCCCTGAAAGGTGTCTTGATTCTGTTAATCTTATATTTAAATATTTTTCATTAAATAATATACTTCGATTATTCGAAGTACGAGGCTCGTCCACAAAGTAAGTTTCCCTGGGGCCGTTTACAAAAACAAAACACAATTTCATGAAAATATTTATTGCAACAGATACAGCAAGTGTCCAGCTATTTTTCAACATATTCGCCACCGGAATTGAGACATTTGTCATTCCGTGGGACCAACTTTTGAATACCTGTGTCGTAGAAGTCTGCCGCCTGGGATTGGAACCACTGTGTGACAACCATCTCCGCGCCTCTGTCATTCTCAAAACGCTGACGCTGACCGGACAGGAATTTCTTGAGGTGTAGGAAAAGATGGAAATCACTGGGAGCGAGGTCCAGGCTGTAGGGTGAATGATTAAACACCTCCCAGCTGAACTCCTGCAGGAGACTTGCTGTCCGTCGAGCCGTGTGCGGCCTAGCGTTATCACTGACCGCACTTCACAGTCGGCGGGAGCTGGAATAAGAACCTCCATCTTCAACAGCTGCAACGATGCTACTGTGAGAACGCGGGAAGTGCCGTTAGTGCATGCGCTATGCTACGTCATTGCTCTATCACGTACGCACAGTCGATTCGCGCAATATAAGGTTTGCTAGCTGTGGGACGAGTGGGAAACTTACTTTGTGGACGCGCCTCGTAGTTTCATTTGGTTTTCTTTTAACTTTTCACCGCTTTACCCTCCCCAAGCCGTACCACCTCCCGGCCTGGGACGATAGTGGCCTCAGTAACGTAATCTGGCAATTTCCTCCTCGGGGGGGTTCACTACTCATATAAGGAATGATCCACTTAGCTTGGATTTATATAGAGTATACAAACTGTATCCCCATAGTTGACACAGGACACTTCTCACATAGGCCTGCTGTGACAGCCGGTTATTCATGGCATACTTTTCTGCTTTAGTTTAATGTACCTTATTTTATAGTCTTGAAGTCATTTTACCTCTTCCACATTTCTACCACCATGAAAGTGATGTAATTCCAGGAATTACCTTCATTTATTTGTTGGTTCTTTTATTACTGTGTATAATTTCCTTTATTGTGGTGTAGTTTTAAGTAACCTCACATCTGTGCCTTCATTCCTGAATTTTATTTTAGGTCTTGATGGAGTACCTTTTATGTTGAATCCATGTTTCCAAAATCTTTCAAATGGATACACAGTAAGTATATGAAACTATTTCTCAACTTATGTTATTTTATGTAAAATGCGTTTTATTTCAATGATATATTGTTATTTTATGAGCAGAAATTATATTTTAAGTGCTTTTATATTTTATGTTACAGCATCAGTTTCCTGTCATTAAGTCTAAGACGAAATATGAATTGGACAGAGAAGTAAGCAATTATAACTTCATTATAAGCAAAACAGTTCTGAATATTACATCAGAAATCTTCAATTAAGTGTCATGAAATTAGTTAACCAAATTTAAAAAATTGAAATGACTTTTTAATAGTATAATCTGATTATTGGAGAATACTAATTGCATCTATTCATCTGTTTCAGTATGATTATGATTTTCGTGTAGAACGAGATGCAGAGGAAACACATGTAGACAACTGAAACTGTCTTAATAACAAGGTCAGTTTAAAATAAAATAGAACCACATGATGAGTTTTGTGTGGCAACAGTCTCAATGAAGAAATATGCTGATGTTGACAGTGTCCAAGCTAAATGAGACACCTGAGTTCCTGGATTTTTGTTGTTGGTGTGGTAATGTTTCATCAGATTCAAGTAGAGAATCATGAAATTAAGAATTTGGATCAGTGGCATTTTCTCTGTTTTTACTTCCTTATACCCTAACAATACTTGTTTTCAGAAAACTCCAAGAAGACCAATTTTTATTTTGTTTGTTAAAGGTACTGGTAAGCTTACAATAAAATAAATCATAAAATATATATGCTACTCCAGACATGCCAGAAAAGGGATGATTTTACTGAAACAGAGCAGTAAGTTTTCAGTTACAAGTCGTATTTCTTATAACATGATCTTGGGGTGCAAATGTGTAAACTAGATGTATGGTAACCCCAGATTTGTTTGCACACATATTTCAGTGAAAACTGTATTACAAGGCATGTTCAGATGCAGCCTGTTGAGTGATTGTTCTGGGCATTAGAGATTATTCAAAATAGACCCCTTGGTTGCTGAGGGCGACAGCACATTGACATACCAGGTGATGGTTCCTCACTGCAAAGAACTCCCTAGTCTGCTGCTGGGACTACTGCATAGCTGTGGTCTTCATGCTCTTTCCCAATTACATATATGGCCCTTTAGTGCTTTCTTTAGGGGCCAAACTCATGGGAGTCACATGGTGACAGGTTCACACTGTATAGGACATTGTTCAGTGCCTTTTAGTGCATGGAGTGCAGTGTGCCCTGGATAGTGTGGGCCACATGGGGAGGGGTATTGTCATGCATCACAGTGACACCCCTCGTGAGCATGACAGGATGCTTTCCTGTGGTGGTTTTTTCAGGGTCGTTGAACACCAGTATCAGTGGTCTATTCATGTCATTCTTGCACTTGGAATGACAATATTTAACCATCATTACTATTTGCTCTAACATACATGTTCTGCTGCACAACTTCTTGTCAACTGCTGATGTGTCATGCTCACAGCCATTGTGATCACCTGCACTAGCAACACCTTGAATGGGTTTCATTAGAACAACCCTCATATATATTCATATGCTACAAAGGGTGCTATTATTATGCATATATTTTATGTATGTATCTTATCTTCTATTTATGCCTGTGCACATGATGACCTGCGTGACTTTTCTATAAATTTAAGAGCTGTCACTGAAACCTAGGACCTGGAATATATACAGCGTGTCCCACAACGGGATGTCCATAGCTTAACTACGTGCTCTTCAGATCATTTTGAGTCAAAAAGTTCAAGTAAACATGGGTCCGATCTGCAACGGTTTGTCAAGAGAATGCTCTGCACTCACTATGCATTGGCTGTGTTTGAGAAACTAGTTCACTAAACTGTGCACATAGGCAAGACGGTAGTCAGTGCTCGAAGACTGCTTGACATCTCGGTGCTACTCGTGTTCCTACAGGAAGAGCTGTCATTGATGTTGGAAGATGTTCCTCTCCCAACCAGGCAAGATATGTGGCTGCAGCAAGATGGCGCGCCTGCTCATTTTGGTAGGCAGGTGACTGCATTTCTGAATCAACAGTTCCCAGACCGTTGGATTGGCCAAGGTGGTCCAGTTGCTTAGCCAGCAAGATCACCAGATCTTTAACCTTAGGACTACTTTCTCTGGGGTCACATGAAATCCATGGTGTATGCCACCAAGTAAAAAGCAGGGCTGAGTTGCTGAATCGAATAATGAACTCTGGTGCTAACACAAAAAATTATTGTGACTATCTGAAGAGGGCTGTTCCTTGAATTACATGAAGGGCTCAACTGTGCATGAACAATCAGGGTGGCCATTTAGAGTCATGAAAATAATGGAATTTAGAGTGTAACAACAACAACAACTTAACCTAAAATTGAGTGGAAATAATGTAAAAGTTACAATTGCAATAAAAATTTCTTTCTACTTTTCTTTACAAACTGTTGCATATTGGACCCATGTTTATTTGAACTTTTCAACTCAAAATGATCCCAAGAGCACGTAGTTAAGCTATGGACATCCTGTTGTGGGGCACACTGTATTTCAGAAATGGAAATAACATTTACACAAATTTATTTACCATTGCTGAAGATGCTACTACCTACAGGATAGAATTGGAACTTTTTGGCACAAATTTGAAAATATTGCATAATAATATGCAAGATATAAAAGCATCATAATAATATGCAGAAAATTCTAGGTACTGTCATGAAAATGTTAGGTGTCATGGTGACCTGGCACCTGGGATTTGTGCTGTTTTGGTTTTAGTAGTTTGTTTTTACACATGGATGTGAATTGACTAAGCTGTTGTAGGTACAAGTGAGAAGAAATTTGGTCAACCGTTTTGCTCATTTGGCCCATAACATTATATGTCTGAAGCCTTCATTTTGTGAGTTTTGTATTAATACATACTGTACATTTTTTGTGCTTGAACAAATCATGCCTTTTACCTTGGATACTTCAGTATCATTAATATAAAGTACTGGTTGTATTTGTGTATCTGAAATATTTGTAATTAGAAAATTCAGTACCAGTGTAATTGGTTGAACAGAATTTCCTATCTTAAATCTTGAATTTAAAGCAGAAGACATTCCTGCATTGTGTTGAGAATGATGCAGCATATGATGTGAAACTAATGGTTTATGAACTGCTATTTTAAAATTCAAAGTGATTGTTGCATTTGAAACAGGAGGCAGATATATCGTCGTCATCATCATCGTACTGGTCAGATGTTAATGTTGACTCTTACATTCATCATAAGACATGGGTATTTTGTCATATATGAACATGTTTTTCCTGAGTTTCTGCTTGACTGTCAGTTGATAATCTGGTGTGATATTGTCAAAACTAATTATCCTACAGCTCTCCCTCCTCACTGTTAAGATATTTGGTAGAATTCCTATACAGAACAGCACATTAAAAGAAAGATGCAGACAAACATCCATGCCTTGAGTGGGATTCAAACTCACGGTCTCACTGTCTGAAAGGTCAAGGTCCATGCTCCAGACCACGTGGCCACTTTGACCTGCACAATCATTTCTACCAATCCATAATTAGGAATATTCATGATAGAAATAAACAAATGGCTGTAAAGTGTGTAATTAAGGCTTTTCTTTGAAGTGATGAATTTGACAATTGTCCCTTTTTGCACCAAGTGAATTCAAGAACTGCTGTCTGCAACTGGACATAATAAAGGTGCATTATCAAGTTCCTGTTCTTGAAAATGCTTGCAGAGACTACATCAACAGATGGTAGTTAGTGTTGAAAACAGGAATCTACAGTGTACTGTTGCACTACTTTTCCAGCACGATGAATTGCAGTGAAAATATTTCATCACTCTGCAAAGATATTTCTTGAACTGGAATGTAGTTCCACTGCACCAAATCCTTCAGCTTCCATGTTAGGTTGCAAACCAGGTTTACCATATGGACAGGATGGAATATGTCATTGGGTTCAAATTGGATATAAGTATATTCAGGCATATTGACTTTAATATTGTGCTCAAAATGAGACTGTTCATCATCATTATTAAAAATCATCACAATTGTATTCATATCAGGTACATTATACATTCTTTGGTCATTGTATTGATGTCTTACAAACACATTTGCTCTAGGAATTGGCTGATTTTCACAAATAGATTTCTCATTGTGTTCTGTCTTTACCTCACCCAATTTTTTTACAGTGTAGCAAAGACATTATGTTGCCTTACCACTTAATCAGTCATGTTAATTTTTTCAGCACAGCTTCCTCTGTTGGCTTCTTTTGTCAAACATCCTATAGCTTCTTCAAAGTCAGTCACATACTGATGTTCCATTCCGTCGACTGGGTATTTTCTCATGTCTGTCCATGCACACAAAACAATAGGGACCATGTGCAGACAGTTAATTGATTTTCACTCCCATTTAATCAAACACAAATGAACTGCTATAAGATTTGATGTTATCATTAACATTTTTGTGATGTGTTTGTGAACAATTTTTGTAGCTCTTGAGGGTAGCCCGCCTAATCAAGTTAAGTCTTTTCTTGTGGCAACAGTTGTTGAACCTGCCATCAGAGGGTATCTCAGCTATGAAATTTACAGAACCACAGTAATGCTCAGTAACAGTGTCTAACCTATGTGTCTTTGCATACCGCATTGTCTCTGCTTATCAGCCAGTCTTTTGCTGCTTGTCTTTTGTGTTATGCTACTTTCCCCACTTTATTTCCTCTTGGGTGAGTGAAGCTCTGCATCGTTGTTGACATCTTTTCCTAACCTGTGCTTCCATGTCTCAAGTGCCAGACTCACTTGTTGACTCATTTTCATTTCTTACTACCAGTCACTACCATCAGAACTTTCTTTCTCCTCCGCACATTACAGGGATGGTGTACTCATCAAACATGACTGACATTGGCTATGATATTAGTAAAAGATTGTAAGCTGAACAGTGCAATAAAATGTATGAAGTCCTCTTCAGTTAAAATTAATTTCAGAATAACTTTTAGTGGTCATGTGGAATTATTTTCACATTTAATGTTCCAGGTTATGGATCTTCATTTATTCTGTCATTTTTTCATTGTTTGCATTAACTAACTTCACAGAGCAGAATATTTCCTCATAAATTGTTAGACATGTTAAGAACCCCCGCTTTATCCTTTTATGGAACCCAGAATCCCATTACTATGTTTATAATAACCAATTGTTGGACCCTGTCCTCTACCAGTTGAAACTAGTCTGCAGCCTCACATCCAGTTTTATCACATTCATTTTAATGTTAATTATCATTTGTGTCTAGATCTTGCAAGTGATCTCTTCCAATCATTATCTGTGTCTGTATTTTTAAGCCACTGTGAGATTGATTAGAGGTCGAGTTGATTAACACTTAATGCTGTTTGTGTTGGTCATATCAGTTTATTATTGTCATTGTTCAGTTTATCGCCAGATGTGTCAGAAGATGATTTCACTTACAACTAGAACCGCTTTATCATTGTCATATTCATTAAACAATTAATTACCAAAGTTAGTGTTCTCTGCCAGATCATTGGAAGTGTTTTTTTTTTTGCAGTTCTTTGGATATGTTGAAATTGTACTTGGCATGTGGACAGCAGCAAATAACTTCTTTCTGTATGCAGCATAAACCTTAATGGAAAGTACAGTTTATATGTCATGCGTGAAAAGGATTTCTGGTTACATGTCTGTATATCCTGTTTGTAATATGTCATGGTTCTTCATTACCCTGTCTGAATATTTTGCATGTCTAATACTTCAGCATGTTACTATGTGTCAGTAAGCAAGACACTGGGTTGTGGCCTAAATGCTGTTTTCCACACTAGTCAGATCCGGCACAGTTTTTCTGTATGCTTTACCCATTTCTCATTTCTGACAGTCAGTATTTTGTGAATTTGATATGTTCTTTGCATACATATTGTGTAAGGTGCAGGCTCCCTTCTGGGTCATTATCACACTGTTATCAAGAATAAGTGGAATACTGCCTTACAGAGGTACTCATGGTATCAGAAACCAGAATTGCCATTTATTAACCTTGTGTTAGAAATGAAAATGTTCAAATAAGGGAATTTTACTTGTAACATAAAATGTTTGTGTTACAAAGATCCAACTGAAACTTGTTTTTCAACTTGAAATAATGTTTTTAAGTTGCGAGTAAACTTAGGTATGTACATACTCTAAAAGTAGCATTGTAGACATCTTAAAGTTATATTTTTCTCTTAAAACATTTACAAATGAGAAAACATTAATTTCCATCAATGTTTAACATGCATATTTGTTGACATAATGCCCTGTAGTTGCTCAACCATTTTTGTGAATGAGTGCAATATGTTCTAAATATAATATGTAAGGAGCAAACTGGCGTGTACACAGATGACTGAAGTGCCACTTTAATATCATACTACTTGGACTGAGTAGTAAATAAGTGATGAATTACATTTTAATCATGTTTTCAACTATAGAGACAGTAATATTTCCTTCTTAAAGCCTATGACCAACTGTTTTGTGACAGATGCTGTTTATAAAAATAGTTCCTTCTTAAACATTTAAAACTCATAATTTGTTTTTGCTGAATTTCCATTTGTATCAGCAGGATGAAAAGAGTACTACTTGAACAAGATGATGATAAAAGTAAGCAGTATATTCTCTATATGAACTGTTTAAGTAGCATCAACAATGAAAAACTGTTGGTTTTCAAGTTTGTGGTACTGTCTGGGGAATTGGTAACTTAATTATTTGTGAAGTATTCTTACATTTATAATGCAATATTTTTTTATTGCATGAACATTGTGTGGGTTGTAAGATTTGAGATTTTTGCAGCAATCTTCATTATGTGGATTGTATGTGAACAGCTCATGATGTTGATGTTCAGATGATTATACTGTCAGCCAATTTACATATTTTAACCATGCCAGAAGTTCTGAATGTTGCATATCATGAAGCATAATTAGTTTGTCTTCATTCTAGGTCTTCTGTTTTGTATCCTTAACTAGTGGTATGACTGTTGATTTATATGTTTGTATTTGTAATATTGCTACACCCTTGGTGTAAAATGCAGTATTGTATATAGCTAGTGATCTCATGCTTGAGGCATTTGATACTTTCAGGCCTGCTTGATAGTGTAGTATATGGCAGGGATGATAAGCTATTTTACAACCTCATGCCAGAGCTTCTGAGTAGTCTTGTGTGCCCATAAATTTTAGTAAGATTTTTAGAATCTTTATTTCTGGTACATTGTAAATGTATTTCAAATAAATTATTACTAACTTAGGGAGATGTCTGTTGTTAAATCTTAGCTGCTAATTCTCTTCGGTTAGGTTCATATCTGGTCCTCTTCTGAGTCACACACACAGCATTGTTTTCATTTCTAAAATTATATTTCACGTAAAGTAAACTCTGACAAACATGTAGATGAAAAAAGGGTTATTAAAAAAATTAAAATGCAAAATGTATCTGACATTGTTTCTGTTATTTTATCATTTTATCTTCAACTTTAGTATTTGTTTCAAACTCAGACCCTTCTAAATGTTTGTTTCATTTCTTCAGTAAACTAAGATCCATCACAGAACAGAATGTATTACATTCTGTCTCCTCGGAAAATAAATTAATTCCAACTTTGATGAGTCCTAGAGAGTGAATTCCTGGTAAAGATACCATGATTCTCCTACACGAGACCTATATAATTCTTAAATCACAGACATGAATTTATCGCAATAAGAAGCCACTGTTTTGGACAATTTTTTATGGTGCCATATAGTTTATAACATATTTACATATAATACTGTGCTTTTATTTATTTTCATCAAAGAGGGATTCCTTTACTGTGCAGAAAGCTGTCTGAAAAGAATTTTTTTTCTAACAGATATTATGCTGGAATGGCTTGCATTAAAATTCATTCTTGTCCATAAAATACTCTACCCGTTAATAATGGTTTACAATTCTTTTATTTTCATTGAAAGCCTGTCATGTATTACACTACGTATTGTATTATGAAGACATGATCATCCTGCACTTTTAAAGGTTTTTGTAAATAGTGACAGCTGGAAAATTGGCTGTAGGTGCCAAGAAAATATAATGACTACAAAATTCTGTGACCCTTTGTTATCCTAATAGGGAAGAAGTAAATATTACTTTATGAACTATAAAATTCTTGTTAATGCTTCTAACAAATTTGAGGATGTAATATTGTCACAGGCCTGAAAGTGCCAAAAGTCACATTTGATCAGCAGTATACATGTGTGTCAAGAAATTTGTTCATCTTATGCAATGAATTAATTAAAGCATAATTTTTAGCTGCTGTATAACAGTTATAATCATGGTATAATTATGTAGCCATAATTAATTCTGATATGTTTCAGAATTGCAGATTTTACACTGTGACCTTATTTTATTACAGTCACAAATGTTGTATTTTCCTAGTTTCTTAGGTAGATTAACCCTTTGGATGCTATTCCTGTTTACTTAAATTAAGGTAATTATTTTGGTGCAAACAGAGGGTTAGTATATTCAGTGCTTAATTCTTACAGTTCTTGCATTTCAGTGCCATAAGAGCTTTGTAAGCTACAATGAAGATATTTAAAACTAATAATTAGCTTTTTTTTGTGAATAACTATTTTTCCATAGTATGAGGGTTGTCCAAATGAAACCCATGCACAGCATTTAACCACAAGAAGTTCAACATAACCAGCACATTAGAGCAGAGGGACAGTGTGGCATGGTTAAATGCCAGTATTCCAGGCACAGAATCTGCCTGGTGCCAAGGTTTGTCATCCATCAATACACAAGAGTCAGTTTTGTGGATTGCTCCAAGACCTTACTGCCATCTACAGAAAGTATCCTATCATGCTCACAAGTATTGGGACTCTGCACTCCAAATGGTCTGGATCTGTCATTGTGACTGAGTTTCAGTGCTCTCAAGGATTGGATAAAGAAGTTAGGGTTACAGTGATGCAGTGGTTCCAGCAGCAGCCCAGAGAGTTGTGTGCGAATGGAATACATCAGCTGGTGCATGAATGGGTTGCCTGCCTTGACACATATTTTTAACAGCCTGTACTCTTTCCCTCAGGAAAGTCCTTAAATGGGTTTCATTTGAACAGACCTCATATTACCTCTTCTGGCAGTTGAACAGCTTCTAACAGTCTTTTTAATTCACACTTTTCCTTGTATTATGCTCAGAATTTGAGAAAATGTTATGTTTTGTGAGTTGAAGTTTCTTGTTACTTCAAACTACTGCCATGCAAGTGGACAAAAATAAGGCTGAATTTAGTAGTTCAATTACAGTTTCAAAATAACAGACGAAAGTGAACTTCGAATTTTTTCCATAAATTTCCATAACTCTAAACATTTATTGCTTTCTTGTCTAACCCTGCAGTATAAGTTATTGTAAAGGCAGATTTGTAAAGATGAAAAACAGGACATCTTGTACCTGAAGTAGTCTCTTCCAATACAGTAAGTGTAACATGACAGTCGTTTTATAGTAGAGTATTCACCATAACCTGAATTAGAAATAGTCTCATGAGGAATTAAAATGAAACTAGTTACAGAATTTTGCAGTCCAAGTTATATTCTAGAGTTCCAGCATCAGGAATGGTAGCAAGTAGAAATGAGTCATATTCAAACATATTAAGACCTGTGTTCATATTACTTTAAGTTTAATGTTACTTATATGATACTAATATTAAGTATGAGAATGTCTTTTTGTGCTGTTAAGATTGATAGACAACATTGAAATTGAAATTTTGAAGCAAGTTACCTTCAGTGGCTGCAGTCATTATATATGATTTGTAATTAGCAGATTCATCAGTAATGTCCAGTTTTGTATTAAGAACTGCTTTTCATCTTTCTTTGATTTTTATATACATTTTTCATTGGAGACTTTACAACTGTATGATATTTATTTTTATAACAGACTTCTTTTTCCCTGCTTTACGTATCACAGGTTGCATTCAAGACAACTGAGTTATGAGATTTCTCTATGATTTGTAATATTCATTATGAATTATTTAAGGTTTTTTATCTTGTAATATTATGCCATAACATAAACATAGTAAAATTCTTTTAAGTTTGCAAAATGTGTTAGTGTTCATGGAATTTTTTTAATATGCGAGTAAATGTTACATTTGTTATTACAGATTGGGGTGTTGTCATACATATTCAGTGCATTGAATAAAATTTAAAAAAAATACCAAACATAGGGTCCAGTTGTAAATATTCTTTATTTTGGGGAAATCCTGGTTTCAAAAAATCAGCCTAGACACCAGCTATCCTGACTGAATTTTGTTTTTGTTTTCCTTAGCAGTTCCAGGCAGATGTTTGGACAATATCATAAAATAGGCTGCAATTACTTCCTTCTACATCATTTATTGAGTCACTGGTATTACATAATCATGACAGTTGATAAAGAATCTTATCTTGAAATTGTGTTAATATTATTTGTTCACTTATATATCAAGAATGGATATACTAATTTGCAACACACTTTGCATGCTTATTCCCTGAGACCAGGAAGAGAACATGGGAGGATCAACACTCTTGAAAAAAGTGTCCTGAGTTCGTTTCCCAGTAACTCAGAAACTAAGCATATCGGAAGAATGGTGCAAAGACTGAAGTTGTTTGTTATAAAGAGATTATAGCAACAAAAGTTACAACCATAGGAAACTCCTGAATTCCTGATGAAGATTGTTTCTGTTGCTCAAAAATTAAGCATGATGGAAGAATGGTGCCAGGTCCAAAGAGGTAACAGGAACAAAGGCCACAACACCAAAAAAAATTTCCTGGATTCAATTCCTCATGATGTTTCCTGTAGCTCAGAAATTAAACACAATAGAAGGATGGCAGAAAGGTAAAATGTATTCATTTTAGCAAGGAGATTTCAGAAACTTAAAACTGCCCTGAATTTGAGTTCCAGTGAAGATGTTGGCTTTGATCTATAGACAGAGGGATTGGCCCGTGGCAACACCTCTACCTGTACACAGGACAGCACAGAAACGCGAACAGACATCCATGGCTTGAGTGGGATTCGAACCCACGGTCCCAGCGACCAAGAGGCAGAAGGCCCACGCCTCAGACCGCGCGGACAATAAGGATTAGCAGCAAATATAAGCATCTGTTGAATTTCTATGCAGTAACACTGCAGGCACTCTTCTAGTAAATGAAGTGGAATTAATTAAAGATGGCCTAGGATTTGATAGTCGTGTACTACTATTCCATTAACAAAGCAATTTCTTATCTCCTTTTTACTAGATGTTGACAACACTCTTATGTCCATATGCTTGCTTGTACTTTCATTCTTCATATTTGTCATTAGTTTTATTTTATTTTATTCATATTAAGTGATACAGACATCAAAGAATTTTTTATTCTACAACAAAACATTTCACATTTCAGGTCAAATAGGTATTTTAAGTTTCTACAGGGGCATGCTGCATGTCAAATATGTTCATGGGGCTCATACCTTCTCCCCCCTTGACCTTAGGCTCTGCCATCAAGGCATTTGATTCAGTGAAGTATGTTTATGTTCTTTAATCTGCTGCTTCACTGCTTCTTATTGACGGGGAAGGGGGAAATGCTGTACGTGATGTTCCTCGCGAAAGTGACACATCCTGAAATAAGGTAGATTAATATTGTTTTTGTTCAATTTGAAATCTTATGCAATAAAAGCATCAGACTTTAAGTAAAGTTTTGAAATGTGGGGTTACTTTCCTAGTTGGCACAAATATGTATCTGTGATACACTAAGATGAGTTGAAATCAACTGGGTGTGCATTGACATTATATTTCTACTAGGGCAGCCGCCACTGGTGGATTAAGGAATGTATCTTTAAGTATTATGGCTCCGTAAATGATTTTCTGCAAATCCTGCACTCATTAGGATCTCTCCTTGAATGGATTAAGGAATGTGATTTTAGAGTTGATCTATATCGAAACATTTTACCACACTCACTCCATTTATATGGCCGTTCATCTGTGTGAACAAATGTGTGCCTTCAGGGAGACTAAACACCTAAATATCTGCTCACATATCATGCACTAGTAGAGCTGTTCACGTGTGTGAACTAAAATATGCTTCTTGAACCTACGAAGATCTGTAAATCTTTCATTACAAAGTATGCAGTTGTAAGTGTTATTTTTTTTGTGAGTAATATAATGTTTCTTGAGGTCACCTAGAAGTTGAAAATCTTTATCACATACTTTACATTTAAATGTTCTTTCATTTGCATGAAGACGAACATGGAGCCTCAAAGTATTTGCAAACTTGAAAGTCTTCCAGCATGTCTTGCACTGATATGGTTGTTCTCCTGTATGAATACGAACATGTTCCTTAAGTCTGTTTGAACGTATGAAGTTTTTGCTGCATATCTTACATTCATATGGACGTTCACCTGTATGTACTCTTACATGTGTCTTAAGGGATCCTAAGGTTGTAAGTGTTTTACCACAAAGTTTACATTCTTGGATTTGATTTGTATGTGTACGAACGTGTGTCTGAAGAGCACGTAGAGATGCAAATGTTTTATTACAGATCTTACATTCTTGAGACTGATTCTCTAAATGGGTTAGGGCATGTATTTTGAGGGACCGAAAGGTTTTATGGCATACTTGGCATTTTTTATGAGTGAGAAAATGTCTCTTAAGAGCATAGCGTAATCGAAAGGCTTTTCCACACACTTTGCATTTATGGCAACGTTCATCTGTATGGATACGAACATGTGCAAGAAGATATTTACGTTTCATAAATGTTTTCCCACATGTCTCACATTTATGAAGTGTATTTGCACTATGGTCAGTTCCATCTGGCTGAAAGATATGAACATCCCTGGATGTATTTTGTTGCTCTGTTGTTGGTGATTGACCAGCAACAGTTAGTCCATTCATACTGGAACAAGATTATACAAGTCATATTAAAATATAAAATGTTTTATTATAGATAAATTGTTAATATCCATCACTACTGATCGCTGATGTTAATTGCACTTTCTTGATTCCACTAAAATCTGTACCCTTGAACTATTACAACAGCAGGCATACAGATTATTGTCATATTACATATTCATAATTTTTAACACCCCTTCAAATTTTACTTTTGCTTGTGAAAATAACGTCGCTGTCATCAGGGCGATGAACTTCATCGCCCTGATGACGGAAGCAGCAACAACCCAGAAGACACCAATCTTCAGACTGACCGCTGTGGAAACCTCAAATCCTAAATACAAGTAGTGTACCAACCTGAACACTTCATCTGTTTCACTTTCTTCTTGTTCTGGAAAGGTAATTTCTTCCTCTTTTACTTTAACTACAGCAAAACTTTCATCAGCGAGCTGTTCTTCTTTAACTGACATAAGATCTAAATTCATGGAACACATTTTAATGCCCTGAGTAGTAAAGTGGTTTTCATTAATTGGAATATAGCTGTTATTCTCTTGAATTTCAGGTTCTTCTTCCTTAATATGTATAATATTGTCATTTTCAAAAAATGTCTCATTTATCCCTCTGGAAGACTGTTCTGTTGCAATTATATTGCCAACTTCCCCTTCCTTCATTTGTGTATTATTTGCAAAATATGCATCACATTCTTCTTGTTCCATATCTTGTTCTTGTTTAATTGATAATGGATTCACAGTCTCATTTTCTCCTATAGCAAATGAGTCCCGAGTAACGTTCACCTCATCGATTGGCTCTTTCTTGATTGACGAAACATCAACAATGCTGAAATGCATGCCACACTTTTCCTCACCTGTATCAGCATTTTCAGAACACCCTCTCAGTTCTTGTGTGAAAGGATGCTCCTTTTTGATTGATGAAGCAGTCATGTTCTCATAAAACATTTCATTCGATTGTTCAGTAGAAACCTCTTCTTTAATTAATAAGGTATCCACATTCTCAGAGTGTAATTCATGTTCTTGTGTGGTAAACTGCCCTTCTGCAACATCTACACTCTCAAAACATATTTCATATTTATCTTGACAAGGCGTAATACCTACTGCTCCTTCCTGAAAAGACAACACATTCGAGTATTGATACCCTGTACATGATGAAATAATGTTGGTCATCTGAACTTATTAGATTGTAGATTTCTACCACTGCACAGAATCAATTTAGCAACTCGGCGTGTCAAAATACTCAGCAAATGTTTGATAACTGGCATTACAGAAACTGTTGATGGAGGTAAAGTGGTCATTGTGACTTATAACATCATTGTGAATACTCATGAAATCTTCACCTTTATAAAAGTAATTACTTTGAAGAAGAAAAAATACAAACTTATCACCACTTTTCTAAAACTGACTTGTAAGCATGTTTTAGGCATGTACCTCCAGGTGCTAAACCACACTTAATAAAATAATGAAAATTAATAAAGATTACTTCATAACATACACTCTTTCTCAAGATGGGTTTACAAGCAACAGTATTCCATGTTTTAGGACCTTCAAAGAAGCAAAGTTAAAAAATTTTACTGAAGAATTTTATAAATAAATGTATCATTTCACAAACTGGAATCTTCAGACAAATTAATAATATTTGTAAAATGTTCAGAGCAACAGCATAAGCTGTATGTAGAGTAACAGTTAAGAATTATAAATCTATTTAATCCAGAGATATAGAAATGCAGGACTGCGTAATAGCATTAGATATAATTCACTTTAAAAGGAAACAGTAAAAAAAGATTGCAAAGATAACAACTATACTAAAAACTGCACAAATGATGGAGCCGGAACTTACAAATTTGCACCTAACATTACAAGTACTGGTGGTGGCACAAACATTAATGAGTTTCACAAGGCGCAGTACTAAGACCAGTTACTTACATATTCACTACATTGGGGTAATACGGTAATACATGCTATGACAATCCAATTTGCAGCTTAGGTTTCCTGTTCATTTATTTATTTTCTTACTTATTTTCACCAGACAAGTTTTGAATATAGAAACTGGCCTACAACATGTGTTTTCAGTTTGTCAGCAGTGAGTATGTTCAGAGGATGTTAGATCACAGAATTAACAGAACGTTTTAATATAGAAACTGACATGTATTCTAGTTACATTAGTGGGAACTAGTAGAAAAATGTATTTCTATCAAGAGAATATAATTTTCTTCTAATCATAATGGCTTAAATTTTGAGGAATAGAATGGAAACTCCATGTATGTATTTCCACCTGCCTAACATCACTAACACTATGTACATTCAGTTGCTGAGAGAAGAGGCACTATAGAATTGGGCCACATATATTGCACCAAGAACCTTCCACTACAATATTTTTGCAGTAAGTTTCATAGATATACACATTTTTGTTAATACTAATATCATTATAAGTTAGAATCTGGCTGTCACATAGAATGGGTGTTTTAATACCCTATTCCTGTGTGATAAAAAATAAAAGTAATACTTGTAAACTTAAAGTTTGTTCAAATTAATGTTGGGCATAAGGTACCTTATTAAGAATATAAGCCTGTATCTTTCTTTTTTTGTCTTTTGAGCCAACCAGCATCTTGCAAGAAGACACTGGGAGGTTTTGGGATGGAATAGCATTCTTCTTCAAACAACGTTTCCTTGCAGGAAAATCTGAAGCATTAATAAAATAATAAGTTACATACAAATTCGTAGAACAGATGATTAACAAACTAAACACAGTGCCAAGTCTTGTAAAGTTTCAGGTTTTATGACGGTATGGTTCACAGGAGCAGTGTCCCAGCTTATACTTTGAAAAATTAAAAATAAAAGTTACTTTTATGGTTTTATGGTGCTTCATGCAGATGCAATTAAATACAGTTACAGAGTCTTTAAAAGAGGACTGACATCTCTAACTCAGGTATTACTCATAGACCTGGACCTTATAGACACAACTTCCCTGGACTTGGGTAGTGCTATGTACCACGGTTTACCTTGCCTCTCCGTGGCTTTTAAGCTTTCTTCTGGAATTCCAGATACTTAGTCTGTGACAAATGAAGTCTGCCTTCCTTAAGGCTACATATTGTATATCCCCTTCAGAAATTATACAAATACTTTACAATTTTTTGTTTATAAAATTAATTTTTTTAAAAACTATTAAGTTTCTGTTCAATAATTTTAATAAATTGTATAGAAATGTCAATAACTTCAAATAATTCTTCAGATAATTCCTCGTTAATATTGCAATAATCACCTAGGCCAATGTGATATAAAGAAAAACATTCCTCTCTGTTAGCAAGTATGTTGAATTATTTTGCTTGTACACAGTGGAGAAATTTAATGAAGATCAGTATTAAAATAATGCAACTGCACCTTTCCATATCAAGTCTCACATACCACATGTGAATATAGGATTTTGGCATTTTTAATAATGGAAATTCTTGAAAATATGCAGTTATAATTATTGTGAAAATATTACATAGGCCTATGTATCTTCTCAATTTTATAATTGGTACACCTGAATGGTTTTGGCTATGCTTATAAAATTTGGTGAGAATAATCACAAATATAAATAAGAGCATACAATTTCTTTTCTCCATTGTGCCAGTAAGAAATTTTATTTATTTATGTCAAATGGCAGGTATGTAGAATTTCATCTTTGACCCTTTTTTGCCAAGCTTGTAGACCACTTTGCCGTCAAAGACGTTGCCCAGGGTGAACCACAAGGAGGTAGGTCTACTTTGCACCTCCCACTAAGAAATGAAGCATCACGAAATAGAAAATACAGCTTTTCTCAATGTGGACTGTTCAATTCAAGGAAGGCAACATTCTGGTCGCTAAATGTATAAACTCAAATTTAAATAATTACGAAATTTATTTTCCAAATCGATACCCAATTTGCCGAGTTTTCTCAGGTGCTGGACATTATGCACCTCCCTGATGGCACCCACGTGTTCATGTTTTTTTATTTACACCCTTATATAATCACTAATGGCATTGGTTCCAATGAATTACTTACCTGGTAAAATGAAATCTGCTCTTGAAAAATGCCTCGAACAAACAACCATATAAGGCGTAACGGGTTTCTGAAGTCGTAAAGTTTGTGCCCACAACTCCCTCAATTCTGTCTTTCCGAATCCATTCAAAATCGTTATTTTTCTTCCTTTTTTGGGAAATCTGTGGAAGCTGAGACATCTGTCTCGAGACGCTCTTGAAGAACATTGCGGGACAGAACAACATTCCTTAGACACAGATGGACGTTTTTCTGGAAATTCCATGTGTAGCATTAGATATAACTTCTAACAAAGAATCATAAGCTTCACTTCATAAATTATCATAACATGTTAGCAATTATTACAGTGACCCGTAATCTTTAGTACGTAAGAATTCCACCAGAGTTCACATTGATTGGTATAAAATATGGATTACCTACCTTTGTCAAAGACTTTTGCACTGAAATAACAAATTTTGTTAAATCCTTAATGGCTGGGGGCGGAGCATAGTATTTTTCAGTATGAACATTCATGAGAAAGAACCGCCTTACTACTCCAAAGAAATGAACTCGCTATGTGGCATTTAAGACAAGGAGAATTGAATACAAACATTCTCATTTCTGTCAGATGAGTATTAATCGTCCTGTCTATAGCCTCTCTGAAGCACCAGTCTGTTATTACAAAGTCTAAATATGCATGACAAACGCGACGATTTCATTTATTTATCAACGATCTTCACGCAACCGCAAAAATTATTTTGTGTTTTGCGCAGGCACATACAAATCTCAGAATGTGTGGCCTGCTTAGCGTTTCATACTGGTATGCCGGCAGCTACAGAATTTAAATCTCTGAATAATTTGCTTGTAACGTGGAGTCTAAAAAAAGGTAAGCACCCTAGCGAATTGCGTTCTATTTCGTACTAACAATGTAGCAATGTACATGCGCCAAGCTCCTATGATGTTTCAGTCCTGTAATTTATACGTTCTCTGCATGTAGTGCGTAGGGATAACACGTTATGGGCTGGTCGTGTCTGTCCGTCCGGTATGAAATTTGATGTGGAGGTTTTGCCATTCTGTACGACCTCAAAGTCATAGTTTTGAGTATCCTACTAGCGGTAATAACAAAACGACAGGTGAAGAAAATATTGAGGTGGACATTGAAGTGCTGCAATCCAATGGTCAAAGTGGAAAGTATCGAAGTCTGAATTTGTTTACAATGGTAACCACTGGCGACCATTGTTATGCGTTCTTTGAATGTTTACCGCGGTTACTAACGAGGTAATCGTGGTACGTAATGATGTAAGTAGGATTCAACCGAAGTATTCGTGTATGTTTAGATATTTTGTTCCTTGTTGGGACAGTTTAGCTTACCTCAGAATAGTACACGTTGGTTTAGTTAGGTTAATCAGGTCCGTTACCGTTAAAAATATTAAGTGAGGTTAGGTTAGTTAATGTTTGTTCGGTTGGTGTGAAGGTTTTGTTGGGCGGTGTTATGTTAGTTGAAGTTACATTACGTTAGGTAAGATTAAGTTATTTTCGTTTAGGTAAGGTTACTTTAGGTTATGTTGTAAACAACGCATGAGGATACTCTACGTGTTTCAGTGCTGACTACACTTTCCTGGCTTGTTTATGTAGGTGGATTGCCTTCGATTTCATTTGAGCGCAGGCCCTCTTCATGGTTTTGTGTGGTTACTTTATACCCAGATGTACGTGGGTTGCTGTTGCACCACACGTCCGAAGTAATGTTTGTTGTAGTTTTACAAGTAAATAAAAGCATTTTCCTTATTTATTTATTTATTTGTATTTTGGGATAGTCCTAATGCTTCTTAACAGCAACAGTAAGTATTTAGGAGAACTTTCAGTTACAAAGTAAGAATCGATATTGAGGAAAATGATAATATGGAGGTACAATTTGACAGGAGTGGGGGCAGAGGGTTTCATGTAAATGGGACAGTGAAAGTTATTTGCTTATAAATATAATAAAAGGAAATTATTCTTAGTTTCTTGGAAGAAAGAATCTGGACCATCACAATTTGCATTTGACCACAAAAACTTGTTGCTGTCATTCTGCCAGAAGTAGTGTAGAAGTTCGTGCCCACACTCAACAATGCATAGTGAAAAAGCAATAAGTGGTGCTACAAATGCACCTGAAATGATTACTTCTGTAGTGAAACAAAAGGACGTTTCAATATTACCGACTATTTGGTTTACACATATTGTGTCTCCTGAAAGATTGGAAGGTAGCCTCTTTGGCTTTATTTGGGAGCGTAAACCAAGCTGATATATGATTATGTCACAGGTGACAAAACATTAGTTTTGACATGCTAAACAAAATGAGAATTTTATGAATAGACAAGGAAAGAGAAAATTACAAAACAATTCAAATATGAGCTAGGATTTTATTGAATGTATTAAATCAAAATATGATTATTACAATGATTATATTTTTCTTAGATACTGTGCACAAACACCTGAAAAGGAAGTTAAATTGGAAAAATGTTCCAAGTAATATTTGCAGATGATAATGCATAAAAATACTCTCATTTTTAAAACGTGCTATTAAATTTGTTGTGTCTACGAGAACAGAATATCTCAAGTACAGCTATTATAATTTGTACCCTGGCCATAAAATGTTCATTAACATTTTAGGTACAGTATTTAAATTATTGCTTTCTATAGCACGTATGGATTTGAAAGGAATTTAAACCATCCCAGAGTGCTGCATTTTACAATAGTGTATTTATAGCATTTTTAAGTTAGAAACTCGTCTTTCCATGTTTTTATTGATTATTCTCAGAATTTATCCTCATACTGCATATTTACAGTGGTAGGAAATATTGGAGTTGACTGTACTTGGCTTATAACTGCTGTGGGCATGTATGTTTAGTCTGCCAAGGGTCATAGTAAAATTAATACAATCTTTCTAGTTATATTTGCTGGTAGCCCGATTACAGAACAGTTTATCAACAAGTAGTTCCAAATAAGGAAAGTAAAAATGACCTAAGGCATACAGGTTCATATTTGGAATAAACCCCTTTAGCAGCCACATAACACATGAATGAGTAAGCAATATTGAAAGATTATTTCAGTTGTGATTCAGTCTGCTACAACTGGTGTCACAGGCCAGAGCAATATATTTAATTCGAATCAAAAGGCTTTGTTTCTATCATATGAAGTAAATTTCATTCCACTCCCATCAAATGCAACAGAGTTAATCTGAAATTGCACAGAGTTTATCTCATTTCCATTGTCCCATTGCAGACCAGCTGTTTTAGAGAGAAAACTTCGAACTGCCGTCCAATTTATTCTTCCAGAGTGAACTGTCACACTGGTTTTGCATGAAAGTCTGCAAGTAAAATGCAAGGAGAGTTGTGTGGGGCTGTGTATTGGTGTTTTTAAGAGTGCAACAAAAATTCTAAATGTGATATATTCAGGAGTGCTAGTAGCTTTGGAAGACACAAAACATTCTTATCAAATATGTAAAAAAACAAACATATTTTGCAATATGTTCTGCAAATCAAAATGCATCAGTATGCCTGAAGTGCAGGATATGAGTCATTGATAAGATAAAGGTTGAGAAAAGGAAAGAGTAATTTACCAGATGGATACAAATCTCAGAATTATATCCAGCATTGATACTGGCATATATTCAGAATGTCAACAGTCTCCATATATAGCAATGAAATGAAAATAGAAAGTATAATCTTATACATTCATAAACTCTGAGAAATTACACACCAGGCACTGTTTTATTGCTTCATGCCATACAATGACCTAGAAACATACATCATAATTGCACCAACAAATTTGAGAACAAGGAGAATAACAAGAATTCAAGAAACATGGCCACAACCACTTTAAGAACAGACTGTGGAATGTGATGTTACTTATAATGAAATTAATCATAAGAAAAGAGTGAAAAAGGATAAAATTTTATCAGGTCACAGAACTTCCTCCTTCTACCATTATTTACATGTTTTATCACTTTTATAAATTCATAAATAACTGACCATAAAAGCCATGTGCTAGCAATAAAGTTTAATTACACTTTGCATACCGAGTCATTATTGTAACTGTTTAATACAAACTAGATATTTTCATCACTGATGACTGGGGTTTGAACCTAGGAGTAGTCCTCTTGATCAAGGTCCTCCTGGTTAGACTGTTGCATGGATACCATTTGAGCAGCAGCCTGAAGCTGCAGCCATTGTTGTTGCTCGGCAGCAGCCTGCTCCTCTCGTGCCTGCAACCCAACAGCCCACGTGTACAGTGCAGGAATTTAACTGCACATCAACATGAACATATGGAAATGACAGGATCACTTAACAAGAGAGGACTTAATGAACAAAAAATATATATCAATGACCAATTAGAGAATCTGTCTTATCAACTGAGAACTGAATGACAGTTTTTCTAAACTGAAATTATCATATGACTGTGTTCACTGACATAAAATAAAACTGGAAAGGTGTAATCTGTACCAGAAACTTCAGGGTTTCCACACATTTTCTTTGCAAATTTTGAATTGTGAATGCGCCTAGCTTAAATAAAACTATATCATACACATACCATGCAAGCTTTACCACATGTATCACCTTCAATGTACACTGCACACTACTCATTGTTTCATTCCTCTTATTGCCGTTCACAATATGGCCAAAGATATATCCATACACTTTGAGACAGTTTCAACTCATGATAATATGTCCATCCAGAGTCAGTCACACACATACTAAATACATATGATTATATAAATACAGTACATACTGTGTATACATATACATGGTATTTTGAACATCACATGCAGACATACTAAAATCTAAACCTCACAAAGTAAATTTCAAAATTATGCAACAGAAAGTAAAAATATTATGAAAATGAAACCATCAATAAACCTTTGCAAACAACTCCTGCTGTTGTCGTAATAATTCTTCCTCAGGTATACCCAAATTTTCTAATCGTGTGCTCTGTCGCCTCCTCTTTGCTGCAACAGCCTTACAGTCTCTCACTACAGCTTCTGCATCTGCTCTGTAGTCACCGAACCCCAGCCGGTCCAATGCTGCCGATAATATAAAAATAAACGTATTTGTTCCTTTATGCTCTTCAAAAGTAGGCCGGCTCTACTTACAAATTTTACGTCATGTTACTGTAACACAGCAGCAGTTAACATCATTAGAAGTATCAAGACTGAATTCATGTCCTGACATATTTCTATGTGTTCAAGCAAGCGTACAGTTTCTTCCTTTGCTTCAGTCATTTGTGATCAGCATTTAAGTCGGAATGGTTTTGTCATGTACCAATTTAACAGTGTCTGAATGTGATAAAATTTGAGCGTTTGGAAAGACGGTCAACTGATGCAAAATAAGCAATGAGATAAGTAAATGTTTTTTAATATTTATGTATTTTCAAAGAGGGCCAAATGCACATTTAAAGTGATGAGCAACCTGAATGCCCTTCAGCCAGTTAATCTTATGGATCAGTAGCTCAGTCGCATGATTTACTGAATTATGAATGTCAGGCCACTTGAACTCAGAACTTTGGAGTGAGGCCTGTCTCAACCAAGTTTTATCCATAATTGCACGGACAGAAAACTGCTTATCTGTGGCTTCAGACTTCTTTAAATGTGCATAAAGTGATGAAAATGTTATTAAAACTGTCCTACCAGGGGTTATTACTCCAAAACTACTAACCAAGGGAATCATATTTGCCATGACCACAAAAACAAACCAGATGTGCAGCTAAACAAAAGTCATGCTGATTTTCTTCAGTTATGGGGTGATGGTTCACAAGGTCAGAGAATCAAGGAACATTCATATTCAAAAGTACTGAGACGTCTTTGGCTTAAAAAGTGAGAACATAAAATGTGGCCAATTTACCTGCCCACCTAAACACAGTTTGTGCAGCAATTACCAGCTAAACATAATAACTGTTATATTACAGATTCTTTTAACTTTCAAAAGAGTTTGATAAGAATATTGGAACAAGTGTGTGCGCTAAAAGAGCCTACTTAGATGGGGATTAACTGCTCTTCCCTGTATGCAGAGTATTTTAATTTTGACAAATTCAGTCTTGATACATTCTTATCAGGCCTCAAATGTTTTCCAAATGAAACTTTATAAAACATCGTCTTCATAACAATCTTATGTGGTTTGAGGTTTGGGCTCCAGCTCACTCTAGAAGGTGATATGCAAACAATTGGGATGTTTCATTACTGTAAAGTACATATAATGTGCAGTGCAATAATTTATTTTAGTGAACTGTTACCATCATAATGCTTATGTATGGCTAGGCATTTCAGTGGATGCCAGTGATCCCTCTTAAGTTTGTCCACAGTTATTGCAGTGACAAATCAAAATATAAACTTATTAAAATAATTTCTTTAATGTACCTTTCCCTCCTCCCAAGACATCACTTGTTCTGGCAGCAAATTCTCTGAACAATGCTACATAACACGCCTGAAGACAATTCTACTTAAGGAATTGTCTGTCCCACTGATATTAGGCAATGTGTACCTGCAACTGCACTATACAATTTGACATAACGTATAGGTTACTCAATGGATAAGCCTCCTTTGTATTATTATCTTCATCACAACATGGTACATAACCAAGCGATCAGACTGTTTCAATTTCCAAAATTAACTTATAAACATCCAAGAAACTACTCATACCTACAACATATATGCAGACGCCTTATACATACATTTCTTTAATCAAACAATTACAAAATATCTTTAAAGTCTTATTACATTGAGTACTTTCTGTGGTAAAACTAGGTTGTACCCTGTAAAACATGTTCGGCATTTATGGTTTTCTTCTGTTGATGATTGCAGATATCATTTGCTTCTGAAGATATAAGATGAATAAATTCTGTACAGCAATTTAGAATCAATTCACGTGACTCATTTGCAACACGTATATTTGGTAGAATTTCTTTTATCATTTTGTTGATTGATGCCCGAGGCAGGGTGAGCTCTTCATCATCAACTGACATTGAACCAGAAGAAGCCATTCTAATAGAACAAAAAATCAGAACATGAACAGTGAAAAAATACGTTCACTCCATTAAATGTCATAAAATTTACTGATCTAATAGTGCACGTAGCACAAACACTACATGGGTCACTTTTCGACTACAGCATTCTGTATAGAAATAAGCAAAACCAAAATAATATATTTTACTTTCGTTTTATGTACTACATCAGTTGGAGATCACTGCAATTCATCATACGGTGTTGAATATATTTCAATTTCGTGACATATGCATGTCAATAAAGCAACACTAACCTTATTCCCAGAGCAAAATACTAAAATCAGAGAAAAAATTATGTTCACACATATTTGCGTACAAATTAAAAGTGAAAATCGTTTAAGAAATAAAGTTAACTTGCCTTTAATACACAATCGTCCGTCTTATTTAGCCTTTAATGTACAACACATAAACAACTAAACACAATAACGAAAGATGAACATACAAAAGTTGCGCAAATTGTGCCAACATTACAAAATGATTGTTGCTTTAAAATCGGTACGCTACTTGGAAAAAACAGAATGAGAATACTATAATTCATTCGACGCAGAACAGATTTTTGTCTATCGTCTGATTGGCATAAAAATTGCTACATAGAGGAATATTTTCTATGGCAGTTCCATCGGAATTACACTATGTTTCCAAGTACATCAAAACGATTGAACCAAATCCGGCTTTATTTTTCATTGATGCAAATTGTTGGTGTTAATGGAGAGGTATCATCTGTGACTATGTGTTCTGTCTGTGATGTGAAACAAGTTCATGTGGAAGTGTATATAGTGCTTGTGCTTTTTAAAAACGTGTGTGAGGATACTAATCTGTTTAGTTAATATTAGTAAACATAGAATTGAATTTGGGAGGTTATAGTGCGCTTTAGTGATGTTAAAAGTAGTCAAATACACATTTTCATTTGTTTATGTTGAATAAGTAGAAAGTATGGAATTGACAGATTCATTGAATGCTTCGTTGCCTGTATCCAGTCAAAGTAATCTGAACTCACCACATCCAAGATTTGCACAATATAAAGTTCGTAATAATGTGCCAGACCAATATGAAAGAAGAAGGCGGCTACTTGAAGAACAGAAACAGTGAGTTTTGCAAAATGACTAGGCTAATTTACCGAACCAGTGAAGTACCAGGATTTTAAATCCCAGTATCCCCTGCTGTCCCAATTTATATCATTATGACATCACTGACTTAACTAAAATGTGAACGCATAGTGTAAACGTTTCTTTTCCTAGAGAGAGATAACTGTAGAATTATTTGTTCCTGCTATACACCAACTTTTCACCCCCATAATACAGTCTACCATTTGAGGGACAGTTTTTCTTGGTACAGTTTCCAACACATAGAAATGCACACTTCATCACCAGAGCGCTCACAACAGTATACACTCATTGCTTAGTGTTTTGTGTGGATTTTCTCCAGATGGGCAACTGAGAAGATTTTGGTCTTGTTCTTTTTCCTACCTTGGCATATTCCCTTAGCATTTACAGCCATGCCTTCACTGCAAGGAAAAGGTTGTGAACAAATTGTTAATTAAATTCCAAGTGGGTCATTTCATTTCATATGGCTTCTGTATTATAAAATAATTTATTATAACTAGACAAAAGATTTTTGTTCACTTGAAGTTCTGCAACTTGTGTGAGACCTCTTTCTTCTTATCAACATAGTTTGTGTGTCACTGTTTGAAGTACTTGGGGCTTCAAAGCATTATTCACACCAAAAATTCCCCTCATCTGCTAGTGTACCAGCCTCTCTTCTTTCCATTATGCTGCTGTCATTTTTCCTTACAGTATCCCACTTTTTCTTTTCAGGGCTCTAGAACCAACATTTTGTAACATTCCTTCTGTTACATCAAAAAGTGTCACAATAAGTAAGTTTCCTTCTGTACAGGTCATCGATGATATTACACCTTGAAATATTGCAAATTTAGGTACTTACACTTCTCAACTTACACAGATGATCCTACATCTGCTTTTCTGTGCAGAGGGCAAGTGGACAGTATCAGCATAATATTAAACTATGAACAAATAGGTTTTGAATAATTCCTTTAGACAAGACAAATGTCTAGTACTGTTTGTCATGTACCAGTAGCTCTTCTGCTGCCACCTGTAGATAATAGGTAGTTTGAAAACTTTAATCTCTTTGCTCGTGATATTTTATGGCCAGAGGCTGTTAGTAGCTTGCAGAATGTAATACTGACAGCAGTACGGATTTGATTCCTTCAATAATAATGTGATCAGAAACTGCTAGGAACAGTTTTGAGTATTCGATGGTATAAGAATAATCCTTGACATCAGGTGTTGCATTACGAGCCAACCCAACACTGGGTCTTATGAAACCTTATACCTGTCTAATACTACCTCTGCTCCCAACATACCATCATCTACAAGCTATTCTGATCGTTTCTCTTTTGAATAAGGAAAAACGTATGTTCTAAACAGTTGGCTCCCCATCTACAAGTTTCTGTCCTGAATCTTGTTCTAGATACTGTCACTTAACAGTTGCTTCCTGAATCCTGGAACACAGCATATAACTTATCAAAGAAATTAAAATTGGTAATCAGTATGAAACAATCTTGGAGCTTATTTAAAGTTTTTACAATTTTATGAACATCATCTTAATAATTTTTTATGCAAGCTTTCAATCTTGCTGCTAACAGAAAGCTGTATTTAAAACTAATGAATGTTTAACTTCTTTTTCTTCCTTGGCTTTACATTCCAGTTTTGGGTCTTCGCTGCCTCCTTTTTGGAGGTTTCCTAGTCTTTGAAGCATTCATTTGTGAGTAGTGAGTGACCAGCCCACTTCTTCTGCACAATTTTACTCAATACTGATTTGACTGCTAGAGCCATCTAGTAGTGAATCAGGAGCAACTTGGGTGAGAAATGGCCCCATTAATTGTGCTTACGAAACATCTCATTTCATGCTTGTAAGGTTCTTTTACGTGCCATAAATCTACGACATTGGACCACTGGCTTTACTTCCCCTCCAAAGGAAGTTGTGCTACGGATTTTTATCACCTTAAAAAGCCATCGACCTCGGTTGGATTTGAGCCCCCTAACCTTGGGTCCAGTGGCAAGCACACTAACCACTAGTTCACTGAGGGTGACAAATGGATGACTAAAGCTATCAAAATATCCTGCAAACATAAACATGATCTTTACCTATATAGCCAAACTAGTATCAACAGTGACATTTAATAACTACTATAAAAGCAAACACAGAAACATTCTTAAGTGGTAGTAGGAATGTTGGTCTAAAAATATATGCAGGAAAGACTAATTATCATGTCTCAGCATTAGAATTCAGGACAGAACCAGAATATAAGGATAGCTAATGAATCATTCGAAAATGTGACAAAATTCAAGTGCTCGGGGATGACACTAACAAGTCAGAATGTCATTCATGACGAAATCAAGAGCAGATAAATTTAGGGAATGCTTGTTATCATTCAGTCCAAAATCTGTTGTCCTCCCGTCTCATAAAAAGAAGATTAAAATATATATAAGTGTAATTTTGCCAGTTGTGCTGTATGGGTGTGAAACTTGGTCTCTCACTTTGAGGGAAGAACATTGATTGAGGGTGTTTGAGAAAAGAGTGGTGAGGAAGATATGTGGACCTGAAAGGGAGGGAGACAGATTATGGAGAAAGTTGCATAATGATGAGTTTCATGGCCTTTGCTCCTCACATGATATTGTTTGGGTGATTAAATGAAAGAGGATGAGGTGGGCGGGACATGTGGCACACATGGGGGAGGGGAGGGGTGAAGGGAGGAGACCGCTGGGAAGACCTAGGCAAGGGTGGGAAGATGATGTTAAGATGGACCTTAGGGAGACAGGTATCGATGGAGTGAACTGGATGCAGCTAGCTCAGGATTGAGTCCGATGGCACGATTTTGTGAGCACAATGATGAACCTTCATGTTCAATAAAGAAAGTTTAACAAGCTTTGTATACAGTTGACTTTTCAAGGAATATTCTGCACCGTAAGGTGAATGAATGATAGTCTTTTAGAGAAAGTCTGGAGTGTTATTGACTGTTGATGATGTCTCCACTTGTGTTAAATTCATTCTTTCTGCATCAACATTTTTTGTATGATGTGTCAAGACACAATGCATCTTCAGAATTTTGGAGGATGATGTTGCTGCTATCAACAAATTGAGAATTTTCTTTGTAATTGTCTCTTCCATCTGATAACAATCAGAGTGGACAGTATACACACCTGTTTCACATTCTTCTTGTTCTGCAACATTCAAGCTCTCTGTTGTACATGTAATTTTCTAACAATTCATGGCCATCAGACACCTTGGACCAGGATATTGTTTGTTTGCCGTAGTTTGTCCAAAGCATCTGCAGCACTTCCATTACAGAATTTCTGGTAAAGTTTGATGTTGGCCCACTCCGTGTCTCAATTTTGAATACCCCCACACTATGAAACCTATCACACCTGCTTGTCTAACATAAAATGAACAGTTATGCAACATGCATGAGAACAGATTCACACCTTCTTTCTTTGACAGCATTATTTTTTATTTTTGCTTCTGTTCTGTCTTTGAGTGTTTATTAGCTACTGCATATTCAGGCCTATACAGTTACCCTTCTTTGCTGTGTAAAACAATTTGTTGTGTTTTGTAAAAACAGGAAACGATGTGAAACGTTTAATGCAAGCCGTGGGCTAATTGAGGAACTGAATGATGTAACTGAGGAACATGATATGGAATGGACTGCAGTTAAGGTAAGCTGTAGATATAATTGGTAAACTGAATAAAACAATGTTTACACAAAATTGAGTAGCAACCATAATGTTCAAGGCCTCAACCAAATCTGAAGTAAATCATCTAAATGCATTCTATAATATACATATTCTGAATTTCTTTGTCTTCAGGCTAAGCCAAGGCAGTGTAGAGTTTATAGAGGTCGACTGATGTTGTCTGAATGGTTGGTACATGTACCAGAGGATCTAGCAGAACTGTGGTACTTGGTTCCATGTCCAGAGGGCCGCAGAACTTTGGTTGTGGCTACTGGAGTAAGTTGCTAAACTTGTTATATAATCCATATGTTGTTTCATGAATTTCTGTCCATAATTTATGTTAATACTAATTACTACAGTAGGGCCCCGCTTTACGGCGATCCGCTAATACGGCGCTCAAGTGTCTTCGCATTGTTACTAACGCGCCTTGGTATGTTGGTAACAGGCAAATACACGAGGATTTGGGGATCCCTTTCTTTGCCGACCACATCAGAAAAAGAGATAGCCTTATTGCCGACATGGAAAACTTTTAGTTGTGTGGATTGAAGATCAAACCAGCCGCAATGTGCCTTTAAGCCGAGGCATCATCCAGGGCAAGGCTTTAAGTCTCTTCAATTCTATGAAGGCTGGGAGAGGTGAGGAAGCTGCTGATGAGAAATTCGAAGCTAGCAGAGGCTGGTTTCAAAGGTTTAAAGATAGAAGCCAACTTCATAACATTAAAGTGCAGGGTGAATCAGCTAGTGCAGAAACAGAAGCTGCAGAAAGGTATCCACAAGAGCTAGCTACGATAATCGAAGTGGGTGGGTACACTAAAGAACAGATTTTTAATGTAGATGAAACTGCATTGTATTGGAAAAAGATGCCATCCAGGACTTACATTGCCTAAGAAGAGAAGTCAATGCCTGGATTCAAAGCTGCAAAAGACAGGCTAACACTCTTGTTAGGGGCTAATGCAGCTGGTGATTGTAAGTTGAAGCCTATGCTCATTTATCACGCCGAGAATCCTAGGGCACTAAAGAATTATGCAAAAGCTAGCCTACCAGTTTACTATAAATCCAATGCCAAAACATGGATGACTGGTAGTCTTTTTACAACTTGGTTCACGGACTATTTTAAGCCTACAGTTGAAGTTTACTGAAAGGAAAAGAAGATTCCTTTCAAGATTTTACTTCTTTCTGATAATACCCCAGGACATCCTAGAGCTCTGATTGGCATGTATCCTGAGATAAATGTTGTTTTCCTGCCTGCAAATACAACTTCATTACTGCAGCCTATGGACCAAGGTGTAATTGCTAACTTTAAAATGTATTATGTAAGGAGGACTTTCGCTAAGGCTATAAATGCCTTGGACAGTGATACATCAGCAGCATCAAAAGAAAATAAATTAAAAGCATTTTGGAAAGGTTTCACCATTCTAGATGGTATAAAAACTATTAGAGATGCATGGGATGAAGTTAAAGAAAGTACTCTTACAAGCGTTTGGAAGAAACTAATTCCAGAACTTATGGACAGTTTTTAAGGGTTTGCAAATCCAGTGGAGGAAGTGACTTCAAATGTTGTGGAAATGGCAAGGGAGTTGGAGTTGGAAGTAGATCCTGAGGATGTGGCAGAATTGCTTAGGTCTCATGACCAGCCCTTATCTGATGAAGATCTTCTTCTGCTTGAAGAGCAAAGGAGGATTTCTCAAGAAGAGGAGTCTCATCCTGATGATAATTCTGATGTCCCGAGAGAAATGACAACCAAGGAATTGCAAGAATATATCAACCACATAGAAATTGGAATAGCAGGTTTTGAGAGAATAGACCCAAATTTCGATAGAAGTTCTAAAGTCAATGCTACTCTTCTAAATGGTATTGCATGCTTTTAGGAAATTCTAAGGGAAAGGAAACGATATTCTATGAGGCAAAGCTCATTGCTCTCATACTTTAAGGGCCAGCGCACACGTAAACTTAACCGTCGGCTGACTGTTCTGTCGTTGTCGGCTGAAGCATACGACCCATAAACGACACGACAGTTCAGTCCACGAGCAAGCGCACACGTACGTCTAAACAGTCGTTCTCTTGTTCTCTTTTGTTCCACGTTCTTCGCTCTATCCTCGCCGAGTATAGAAGTCAGGAATGTCGCAAGAAGATATCGAACGATTAATTGAAGAGGTAGAAAGACGCCCTGCTCTTTATGACAAAAAATTGAAAGATTTTGCAAACATCAATGTTAAAAGAGAACTTTGGCAAGAGATTTGTTCAGTTGTGGTATCAGGTTGGAGCGAATTGTCACCCGATCAAAAGACTGAAACAGGTTAGTTTATTTGTTTTTTATTTAATTTCAACAATTACATTTTAACAATTTAAATTTTTACTTATAGTGTAGACCGATTTGCTTGATAATTTTTATTTTATTCCAAATTAAATGTTGTTTCATCTTATATGGCACCAAATCTGTCATTCTTGGTAAAATGTTTATTGTCTTCACACGACCTGCCTATTACATTTTTTCGTATTGCTTTGGTATTGATCCTTGAAGTGAAATGAAAAACTTCGACAAGAAACTCCTAACATCGGTTCCGCAATTTCGTATGTTATCAACAACAGTACTTTCAAGAGGACGATCATATACAGGGTATACACAAAAGAATGGCGCGGTTTCAAAAGTTAATAAAAAAATTATTTCTCACCTTACACGGGCACAACATACACCGTCAGGTGAGAAATATTTATTTATTAACTTTTGAAACCGCACCATTATTTGTGTATATCCTGTACAGTATCAACAAAACGTGTGCCGTCCTTACAGCGAACAAAATTATGAAGTACACAACATGCCTTAATTATGCAGTCGCAGAAGCCGATGCTGACATCTAATGGTCTGTGCAAAACCCTCCATTTGTTAGGTAAAATTCCAAAAGTGCACTCCACCATTCGGCGAGCCTTTGTATGTCGATAATTATATATTCTTTTGAGCATTGTTAACTTTTTCTTTCCATATGGCCTCAGGACGTGTTTTGATAACCCAAAAGCTTCGTCCGCCACAACAGAGAACGGCAACGATCGGTCGTCTTCATAAGCGGGCAAAGGCATTCAGTTCCAACATTCTCCCCATTTTCGAATTCTTAAAAATGGTTGAGTCACTTGAAGATCCGTATGAGCCGACATCTATAAATATAAATTTGTAATCTGCATCAGTCCATGCCATTAACACCTGTGAAAAATACTTTTTATAATTGTAAAAAGTTGATCCACTTGCAGGAGGTTGGATAATGCGATTATGCTTTCCATCAATGGCACCTATTACATTGGGAAACTTGGTTCTTTGGTAGAATTGATCAGCTATTTTGATCCAATCTTCTTCTTTTATGTTTCCTGGTATATAGATCGGTTGTAAAATACTCCAAATGTTGGCGCAGGTGCATTTGATTATCAACCTTAACGTTGAAGGTGCAATTAAGAACTCAAAGGACAGCGAATTGAAGCTTGCGCCGATTGCCAAATATCTGAAAAAAATGGGACAAGTCTAGAATATGGTCATAATATAATACAAATACTATCACATCACAGAACATAATAGACCTACACGTACAACATAGCATAAAATAGTAGGGTCGTATTATAAAGTTGTATTATATAAAATATTGTCACTATTTCTAGGTCGAGAGATACAAAAGAAGTGGCAGAATTTAAGATCATGTTTTAGCAGAGAGCTTCGCGCCCAGAAACAGACCAAGTCCGGCCAATCAGCATCGAAGAGGAGGAAATATATATATTTTGAAAAATTGTTATTTTTACTTCCCACAATGGAATCTAAGTCAACGGAAACAAATGTAATACCAGATGACGATGGCGATAAAGAAGAGGGAATCGACCACGTAAACGAGGCTGAAAACAGACCACAATCTTCCAGGGAAGAAAAAAAGAAACAGCAAAGGAGAAACAAACAGAAGCCTTTCAAGGAATCTTTACTTAACATTTTGAGTTCAAGAAATACCGACGACGAAGATGTACTCTTCGCACTTCCTTCGCTCAAAAAGCTAGGCGAAGAGAAAAAATTACAGGCGAAGATAAGAATTTTGATCGTGATTGAAAACGTAAGGGCAGGACAATCCTCCCCTTTCATGTTGAATGCAGCTGGGCCATCTGGGTTAAATAGCAACAGGAATGCATTTATTTGGAAGCAAGGTGCTGCAACAACCTGAGTCAACTGCGAAGAAATACAACGACGTTGCTCATCTACTCCAGTGCATCCTGATTTCAGTTCTCCAAATTCAAATGACATAGTCCAAACATATTATTCCAATTTCTCTTGTGATTCTGACATATCAGACCTTTAGATAGTAAGTAGGCTGTCTGCCTAGGTTATTTGTCTACAGCAAGGCATAATTTCACATTGTATCTAAGTTTCTTTCTTTAACAATAAGGAAAATAAGAATAATAAAAATAATTAATGTAAAGTTGATTTTATTTATTCACTTACCTTAGTGTCACTGCCAGTCTTTCTTCAGGTGAAATAGCGAAACGCATATCCGTATCTTGATAGGTTATACTCGGTCTCAGCAATAATATAAGTTCATCAAAACTTTGTGTACTCATGCGAAAATATGAAAAGAATTTTGCATGATAATTCCGTAATGTTTCATACATACGAGGCTCGTCCTTAAAGTAAGTTTCCCTGGGGCCGTTTACAGAAACAAAACACAATGTCATGGAAATATTTATTGCAACAGATACAGCAAGTGTCCAGCTATTTTTCAACATATTCGCCACCGGAATTGAGACATTTGTCATACCGTGGGTCCAACTTTTAATACCTGTATCGTAGAAGTCTGCCGCCTGGGATTGGAACCACTGTGTGACAACCATCTCCGCCTCTCTGTCATTCTCAAAACGCTGACGCTGACCGGACAGGAATTTCTTGAGGTGTAGGAAAAGATGGAAATCACTGGGAGCGAGGTCCGGGCTGTAGGGTGGATGATTAAACACCTCCCAGCTGAACTCCTGCAGGAGACTTGCTGTCCGTCGAGCCGTGTGCGGCCTAGCGTTATCGTGCAGGAAGACAATACCGGCACTAAGCATCCCGCGCCGCTTGTTCTGAATGGCCCGTCGCAATTTCTGCAGTGTTTCGCAGTAACGCTCAGCATTCACCGTCTCACCTCTGGTCAGGAAGTCGACGTGTCCCAGAACACCGTGCACATCACTTTCCGCGCGGACGTCTGCTTGAATTTCGTCTTACAGGGAGATCCACTGTGACGCCAATGCATTGACTGCTGCTTGGTTTCTGGGGTAATGTGTGCAATCCACGTTTCATCACCTGTGATGATCCGGTCCAGAAACTCGTCGCCGCCATCATGGTACCGCTGCAGAAATGTCAATGCTGACTCCATGCGCTTTGTTTTGTGTTCTGGTGTCAGTTGCTTCGGCACCCACCTGGCGCACAATTTCTTGAACAGCAGGTGCTCCGTGACAATTTTGTGCAACAAGGAGCGGGAAATCTGCAGGAAATGACTGCTGAGTTTCGTAATTGTGAAGCGACGATTATCCATAATGCGTTCCCGCACAAGCTCCACAAGGTCGTCTGTAATGATGGATGGCCTCCCACTGCGCTTCTCATCATGCACACTTTGTCGACCTGCTGAAAATTGTCTGCACCAGCGACGCACCATCTGCTTGCTCATGACGTTAGGCCCATAGACCCGGCACAGCTGACGATGAATTTCGATCGGCGCTATGCTCTGTGCATTCAAAAACTTTATCACTGACCGCACTTCACAGTCGGCGGGAGCTGGAATAAGAACCTCCATCTTCAACAGCTGCAACGATGCTACTGTGAGAACGCGGGAAGTACCGTTAGTGCATGCGCCATGCTACGTCATTGCTCTATCACGTACGCACAGTCGCTTCGCTCAATATAAGGTTTGCTAGCTGTGGGACGAGTGGGAAACTTACTTTTGGGACGCGCCTCGTAGTATGGAATTTTCCTTTCAACAGTCTCTCACTGTATAATGGATGCACCCAGTAATTCCTTTTCCTCCTTTTATTGAGGCGTATCACAAGTGCACATACTATAGCAGTTTCAACAAAATCCATGTTTGACAATCGTCTACTGTCTGCAAATGCTCTCACGAAATGAAAGGTCGTTCGTCTGCGCGCTTTCATATAATTCGAAGGGCCAACGACAGTTGGTAGACAGAAAAGTCCGGGGTTGTCGGTAGAGGTAACCGACTGCCAGTCGTGTCGCTGTCGTGTCGTAACAGTGTGCGCATCTCTATATGTTCTTAAGGGCTTTGTGCGAACGACGAAACAATCGTCTGACTGTTTGTCTTACGTGTGCGGTAGCCCTAAGAAAGCACCAGCCCCATCTTCAACTGCAGAAATTTCAACTTCATCAGCAACACCAACCCCTGCAAGAGCTTCCGAACTATCACCAAAACGAATAAGATTTGTTGAAGAGTCAGATGATGAAGATGTGCCTTCTCCTTCATCCTTCCTACTATAAGCATATCAATTTTCAAATTTATATTCACCAATCACTATAAGCTGAGGACAATGTGTGTATTACTGATATTCATTTTAATTTCATATCGTTTTCTTAGGCCTAGCGCTATTGTGCACTTACTATATGATAGTGTAACATCTTATTAAGCTTTGATACGCATTTGCAAGTGAAAAAAGGCAAAGATCTGCTTTACGGCGATTTTCGCTTTACGGCGGGGGTCTGGTCCCTAACCCGCCATATAAGCGGTGCCCTACTGTATTGCAGATTTTATGTTGTTTTAAGTGTTTGTAATTTATCCTTCAACAGAATACTGCAATTGTGAACTTCTTCATCTCATGAAGATGTTTTTGTGAAGTAGATATGGTTGCGTTTGAAATTGAACATTCTGTATTGTTTTTGTTTTTTCCATTTCAGGGGAACACACGAGCGTATTCAAAGAGTGGTTATCACTTGGCAACATTCCAAAGCATCCTTCCAGGTGGCAACCATGATGATTTTAAAGGATACACCATACTTGATTGTATCTGGAATGTTGCCAATTACAGCTACTATGTGTTAGATGTATTAGCATGGAGTAACCAGCCAATGCTTGACTGTGAGGTATGAAGATTTTGGTTTCTGAGTTTTGAAATTGTTAAGAAACATCATTGTTCTAATGCACAAATTTCCTCCATTTTAATATATGGCACCAAATAGTTGCTTACCAACAAATCCAGAGACTGGGCAAAGTGGAAGAAGGTTATACTTCTTTTATAAGATTGGGACCAGTTTCAGAGAAATGAGTTGTGAAAACATTGTAGTGTAATTGCACTAAATAATCCAGTACAATGTTGAAGAAGTTATACGCTAAGAAGTAAGTTAAATAAAAATGGTTCTAAATCTGGAAAGCTGCACATTTCTTAAAGAAACTTTGTCCAGGTATGCTGCATGGCTTTAGTTAATGTATTAGTAAAGTGGTTTAACAAATATATTTTCTTTGTCAAAATAGAGGAAAGTAACCAAATATTGGGTACATTTTTAAGAAAAATAAATACCAGAAAGAAATCTGTTTTCAAGATTATTCCATTTTTATTACTGGAATTTACTGTGGCTCTATCAATTGAGAATAAGTTCAGAGATGCAAGAAACATAAAAATATGAAAACGAGAATTACCATAATTGAAATCATCATGACATTGAAAATCTGTTTCAAAATTAACTTTTTCTTATGTGCAACAGACAGAATTTCGATTCTACTGGCTGAAGTCAAAGATGGAAGAAACATCGTGTCTCTCCAGACGTTCAAATGACAATGCTTTTCCCTTTGTCTCACTTCCATATCATCACTGTAATGTCTCCATAATGACAAATATCATGGCCACAGAGCACCTGTTTGGACAGGATGGACCTGCTCTAGACGGGTTACTCTTCTATCACTCTCAGACGCATTACATTCCTGGGAATACGCCATTAGTCGGATGGCTGAAGCCACACATGATGCCCGTTGTGCTGAATGTGCCTGTAGCTCCAGTGTATCTTCAGAAGATGGAAAGCAACAAAAGAAGTGAGAAGAAAAAGAACAGGAGATACTGCAAATCAAAGGTAAGTTTCAAAACTGAAAGCAGCTGTTGATCATAATGAAATTAGTAGAAATTCTAGAACTGCGACTACTAGAACCTCTGTAGTTTGCTCTCTAGAACCAGTTAAAGTACTTCTTGAACTCTTAACAACCCCCTCCAAAATGTAACGTTGTATTGTCACTTCATTGAAAGTATTAAGGTATCTGAAAAATACTACCTTCGAATTCTGTCATTGTCAAAGGGTGCATAGTATAGGTATCTACTAAATACAATATGGGTTTAAAGTGTTACATTTTTGTAATCATGGTATGTACTGTACATGAATGAAAAAGGAAAATTATGTCTTGTACTTCGACTATGCATTAGTGTGCACCTCTTGTAATGTGACAGATTCTGAGACAACATTTTATCTGAGCTCCCCTTTATTTTCCCTGTTCATCTTATATTTCATTCTTTTGTCTTCTCTGATCTCTCTTTTGATAAGCTGGTGGCTTTTTAGGGGCTAAGTTTTTAGCTTCCTCGCATATTGAGCTTTATCTGCATCTGCGTTGTCCATTTAAGTAAATATCATTTGTCCTATATTTTCCTTGTTTCCAGGTAAGGACAGCTTCTTCCATTCCTTGTATGCCATACCTGTATCCATATTTCCCCAGTTTTCATTTGTTGTGTTTAGTCTTACTTTAAATTTAGTTTTGTTTCCTTTCCTTTTTAATTCCTTATTTACTTCTTCCTGTCCTCATCCCACATATTGCATTGTCCTGCCCACTTCCATGATTCCGTCTCTTCCCACCCCCCTTTGGCCAGGCTGCAGTCCCCCAGCTTTCCCATCGGCTCCTGCTGCCTCTGTCTTCAATTTTCTTTACCTTCCTCCTCCATCCTCATCACATTGCTCTGGGCATGTTTAACCTTGTCTGGTGTGCTCCTGTATTTTCACCTGCTTTTTCATGTGTGGCTTACTCCGTTAACCTGATGATAGAGGCAGTGAGCACCTCTGAAATGTTTGTCATTTTCCATGAGAGAACACACTTCAATATCCAGTCATCTCCATTTTTTACATGAAAACAGATAAGAAAATAGTGGACTGCGTAGATTCCACATTATTTTCTGTACTGTGTTTATTATACAGTATTGATTACATTACTTTAATTGTTGCATATTGTGTGTGCTGTTTATACAATTAGTAGACATTAGTAAGGAGGTTGGTCTTCAAATAAATTCAGAAAAAAAATTAAATCCATGTTGTCTTTGACAGAATGCAGGAGAAAATCCTAATACAACATTTTAAAATATGGAAAGTTAAGGTACTTGATAATAACAGTAACAAGTAAAAATTACATTCATGATGAAATGATGAGGAAAAACAATTACAGAAATGGTTTCTGCAATCAGTTCATTCTTTATCTGACTGTGTACTACTGAAAAACATACAGATTAAAATATACAAAACTGTAATTTTACCCTTGCATGTGTATATATATTAGTATGAAAACTACTGTCATTCTGCAGGAAGATTGCAAATTGACGTATGAAAACAAAGCTTTGAGGAGAATATTTGGAACTAAGAAAGTGGTACAGCAGGATAGACAAAATTATGTGATGAAGAGCTTTATAATTTGTACTTTAAACTGATATTATGGGTGATGGTATTAAGGAGGATGAGGTGGGTGAGGGCTTGTGGCAAGAATGAGAGAAATGAGAAACATGGTAAGAATTTTGGTTGGGAAGCCAGAAGGAAAGAGGCCATGCTACAGACCAAGATGTAATTGAAAGGATTATATGAAGGCAGATCATAGAGGCATAGGCTATCAAGCAACAGGTTAATGTAGTTCAGGATAGGGCTCAGTGATGGGGATTTTGTGAACATGATAATGAACTTTGGGATTAGAGTCTCCTCTATATTCATAAATGGCAGGGTCAGAGCAAGTAACATAATGGAGTATGACATCTGTTGTGGTGTAGCTCTGTGTACATTGACACTGGACATTGTGACCAAATGGTTAATGCTAGTGCTTTATATCAGAGGGTTCAAATATCAGCTTGGTCTGTCCAAGAAAGTGCTGGAGATTACCTTAAATTATGCCATGACGGCTTCTTTCCACTTCCTTTCCAATTTATTATTTATTACCATCCTATCATAGGATCCAGGGTAGCTCAATCTATATACTGACGGACTACGGACTGGACAACTGGGGTTAAATCCCTGATAGGGGCAGAAGACTTTTTCTCCAGCCTCTGCTGGTTTTCTTGTGCTCTCCTAATCGCAGATCCCGAGGATGCAAGTGAAAATTGTAAGACCATGAATCTTTCCACAGGACTGTTCATGCCTGATAAGAAGGGTTAATCAAGTATCTTTTCTAATGAGTGAGAGGATGGTTAGAACATATAATGCCCTGCACATGTAACTCATCCGAAAACAAGAAACAGTATTTGTTAAGTTTTGTTAACGTGGTTATGAACTTTTAGGTTCCATAAAAGCAAAGAATTTCTTGACTGACTGGAAAACCATAATCTTTTCAAGGAAGACTGCTCCATGCAGTTTGAGTGTGTGTGTGACAGATTCAATTTTATTGACCTTATTTTATGTATTCTTGCAACAGGATGTTGTTGGTTGTCATGATTCTATGGCAGAAATGGAGACAAATATTCTGGATGATACACAAGATAGTAACAGTGAATCTCATGTAGAAGAGATGGAATCTGAAGACAAGACTGAATAACCAGAAGCTTCTGCATCATAGAAAGTAGCCAACATTCATCAAATGTGATGTATTTTAATTATAAAGTTTTATCTTTATTGATGAGAGATTTTCGATCAAACACACAACAAATGTGTTTTGTTTAACATGGATACAAAAATATATTTCATGTTCCAACTTGTATCAAAATCATTTTAGGCTATTTTATGTACTTGGAATAAAAGATTAAATCTGTTATACAGATTATCAGTAAGACATGTTTGTCATTCTTGCAATTTAAACAGCATCTTAAATAATGGCATTCTAAATTTTAAATTGCAAGTGACCATTAGATTAGATTGTACTTTTGTTGTGTGTTTGGCAGAAATAATCTCTCGTGGATATAATGGTAAAGTTCCATATTTGGTACACTGCAGTCAAGTTTAGCCACATGTGAGAAGAAATATTTTGCCACAACTTTGGTTGGAGTATATTGTGAGAGCATATTTTCATGATGACTCAGAATACTAACTTTAAATGGTTTATGTCTGTACGGCGGATAAATGTCATCCATATAAAAGAATATAATTTAAGCCATTAGGTTCCACTTGCAATAAAGATAATTTTTTTATTATAAGTTTACAGAAAATGGTTTGTCTATATTAATGTTTTGTGGCATTCATATCTCTTTATTCTACACAAATTACAGAAATACCACTAACATTTTGCTTCACAAGATTTTCTTAACCTGTTGACGCGGAAAGTTTAAATACCCAGCATATACCACTGTTGTGCTGTGATGGCGGTAGTTTTTTTTAAATGTCCATTTAAATTTTGCTATAAAATACGTTTTTTTCCATAACTTCTGAACTATATGAGATATAATTATGAATTTTTCACTGAAATCCTCTTAAAAGATGGTTTTGTAATCTTACCTTATAAGATGAGCACTCTGTGTGTGACCAATGGGAGCAAGTGGATCAGAAGTTGAGTTTTGTGTGGTAGTCCTTGAAACAGCCATTCATACACAACCCTGCCTCACACTCACTACAATGCCCATCAACATAAATAGAGCCAAAACCACGTAAATTTCGTCTACTGTGACATCTTGCCACTTCCTAATTCTAGATCGAAATGTGAGAGGATGGGCACTTTTAGAAATTTCTTGCTTAGCATATCTGTTGGTTTCATCTACAATGAGCTGCACAAGAGCTGTATCGAAAATGTTTTCGAATGAACTCACAACATCTAGTCTAGCCGTGTCGAACCGAGGACCATATACATTACAAAATGCTTCTCTTGAAGCAGTAAGTGATTCTATATTTTCCCACATATACTTGCCGGAAACAATACCTGAATTTGCTTCTACAATTTCTTCCTGGCTTTCGCCACCACCATTGTCACTCTCATTATCACTAATCGCTAACGTTCCCGGTGTCACCAACTGTGTATAGTCAAAGTCTACACTCTCAGTGTCCGAGCTACTATAATTGTCACTTCCAATAATTCGTCTAGAAGTCATTACAACTTTACTGTGTCTGGCATAGATATACATTGTAGTAATAAAAACAAACTTGGAAATTAATTTTAAAATGGAAATTTTTTGGGAACTCTTAACGACAAAATTTAAACAAAATCAACAGAACTTTATTTTCACTCATCTCTTCATTATGACAACTTAAAACTAATCCCCCAAAATACTGAAAAGCTCACCTCTGAATAGTAATTTTGTGCTGTGACAATTCAAGACAAACTGAGGAAACATATGTCATTTTAACTATTGTGAAGTTAAGCCTGTCCCCGTCTTTTCACACTGGGGAATTAACGTCAGGGTCCTTCAACATTATGTGCTGATAAATAGCTAGACTGTTGTTATTATGTTGCACACGATAAGTAAAGTTTTAAAATTAAATATACCTATTTAATTCACTGGTAAGACTCTAATAATAGTTACAGTCAGACAGTTACCCATGGAAGGATCTTATGAACACTCTGAACATTAATAAACCTTTGGATTCCATAAAAGGCAGGGAGTTTTATTTACTATATGAGTGAATATTGACTCCCCAAAAATGATGTCCACAGAGATAGTTAGCTAAGGTACATACTCTAACTTAATAGGTTTGTTGCACTGAGGATCCTTGTTGCAACAATTGTTGACCAGAGTGGCCACTTCGTGCCAGGGTAATAACTTGGTGGGCTGGATCACTGCTAGAGCTGCTTCGGAAGGTACTCGTTCTATGTCCAACCAGTCCTGTGTTACACCAGATGTGAACTGTCTCCTGTGATGGAACCCAGGTCTCAGAACAAAGAGGCTGGAATCTAACTATAAGAGCCATGCCATGGACTAGAAGAAATTCACACATAACAGTGCAGACTACACACTGACCACGTTAAGGAATCATGAAGACGAGACTTTCGCTGTAATTATACAGCATGTACATATGCAGTGGAAACAGATTTTGACCTGAAAGGTGCTTGCTACAATTCAGTCTGGAATCTTGCCCTCCCAATTGCTATTTGAAAATGTAAAGATTAAAATACACAAAATTATAATTTTATTTGTTCTATATAGGCATGAAACTTGGTCTCTCATGTTATGGCAATATAAAATACGGATGTTCTAGAACAGGGTACTGAGTAGAGTATTTGGATCTAAGATGGAGAAAGTAAACAGGAGGTTGGAGAAAACTGCATAATGAGGAACTACATAATTTGTACTCTCCATCAAATATTTTCAGAATAATCAAATCAAGGATCAAACAGGCAGAGCATGTAACACACATGGGACATGAGAAATGCATACATCATTTTCGTCAGAGAACATGAAGGGAAGAGACCACTTGGAAGACCCAAGCATAGATGTCAGGAAGATAATAAAATGGTTCTTAAAGAAATATAGTAGAAGGGTTTAGACTGGAAAACATTTGGCTCACGACAGTTACCTATGAGAGGATCTTATGAACACTCTGAACATTAATAAACCTTTGGATTCCATAAAAGGCAGGGAGTTTTATTTACTATATGAGTGAATATTAACTCCCAAAAAATGACGTCCACAGAGTTAGTTAGCTAGGGTACATACTCTAAGTTAATAGGTTTGTTGCACTGAGGATCCTTGTTGCGAGAATTGTTGACCAGAGTGGCCACTGGGTGCCAGGTTAATAACTTGATGGGCTGAATCACTGCTAGAGCTGCTTTGGAAGATACTCGTTCTATGTCCAACCAGTCCTGTGTTACACCAAAAGATAATTAATGAAACTGCATATCATACCAATACTTTTTGAAGAAAACGCGGCATTCATCAACTGGAGAACAGAAGGCTTTGCATGAAATAAGAGGAACAGAGACGAGTAAATTGGTGAGTAGGGAAATAGAAGCTAGGGCAGGGGCAGAAACTTTAACTTCGGTAGCAGCATATAGGGTTGAAGGCAAGTCGTTAGTGGTGCTGCAGGTTAACTGTAGGAGTATCTATAATAAAGCCTTAGAGCTTTGGAATTTAGTTGACACGTATAACCCCGATATTGTTATAGGCACGGAGTCTTGGCTTAAAGAAGATATTAGCAATGCTGAAGTTTTTAGGACAGATTTTACAACTTTCAGGAGAGATAGGTCTGCCCGTGGTGGTGGGGTTTTCATATGTGTTAAACATTTCATTGCCTGTACGGAGTTATGGGTAGATGAGGATTTTGAGATGATTGCGGTAGAAGTGAAAGGAATAGATACAAAATATTCGTGGGAAATTATAGGAATATACAGAGCTCCTAACGAGGACATGCAAGTTTTTGAAAGATTGGCAGCACGAACTAGTCATTTAGGAAATTCTACGAAGCGTAGTATCATTGGGGGTGATTTAAATTTGCCCTACGCAGATTGGAAGGGAAACGTGGAAGGTACTAGCAGAAATCAGGCATTTATAAATAGACTGGTATGGGAAAATGGGTACAAGCAGGTAGTCGATAGGCCAACCCGAGGGGATGCATTGCTGGATGTTTACCTGGTCCGGCCTGAAAGTTCGCTCACCTCTTGCAGCATTGTGCAGGGGATCAGTGACCACAGTGGGGTAATATTAGAAGTGGAATGGGAAGAAAAAATCCGTGAACCGCAGGTAGAAAGATTAGTCCCCATGTTCCATAAAACAAATGTTTTAGGATTACAAAGCTTTCTTCGGGAAAAGTTTAAATTATGGGCTGGAAATGGTAGTAGCGTGGAAGAGATATGGGAAAGCTATAAGGATATAGTCTTCGAGGGTATCGATCGTTTTGTACCTCAAAGAATCCTGAGTAAAAATCCGGATCCGGAATATTATACCAAGGAAGTGAAACGTCTGAAGGTAAAGGTGAGGAGGGTTTATAATAAGAGAAATTCTGGAGGGCAGTACCAAGCGGAGCTGAAACGGTTATCCAAGGAGTTGCTGATAGTAAAAAAGAAGGCTCAGGAGACATTCTTAACTTCGGTCTTGCAAAGAGAGGGGAGAAGCTGGACAGAGTTTTACAAATATGTTAAAAGACGTAAGGGTAATAGAGAAACTATTCCGGCAATCAAGGGCGTTAAAGGAAACCTCATCACAGATCAAATAGAAAAGGCCAACTCCCTTAACGCTTATTATGCGTCGGTATTCAGTTGCGAACGGATAATTTCGCTAAATAACCAGCTAATCCAATCAACAGATTCAGATAAAACGTTTACCATTAGTATCAATATCATAAGGAAACGGATAGCAGCAATCGGGAAAAATAAATCCGTCGGACCAGATGGCATCCCCGGGGAAATTTTAAAGTTAGGTGGGGAAGCAATGATTCCATACCTTGCGCGTCTGCTGGAGGTAACGATGAACAACAATTCTATCCCAGGGGACTGGAAGAAAGCTATAGTGGTCCCTATTTATAAAGGGGGAGATCGATCGGTAGTTGGGAACTATAGACCGGTCAGTTTAACCTCGGTGGTTTGCAAGCAAATGGAGCACGTTATAGCAGGGTATCTAAGGCAAGTCTGGGAAAGGAGTGAGTGGTTATATGAGGGTCAACATGGGTTTAGACCAGGGTACTCATGCGAAAGTCAAGTAGTCACGGTTTGTCAAGATGTTGCTGATTCATTGGACGAGGGAATCAGGACTGATGCGGTTATAATAGATTTCTCAAAGGCATTCGATTTAGTCCCACACGATAGGCTGATTACAAAAATTGCTGCAACCGGTGTGGACTTGAGGGTAGTGTTATGGGTAAAGGAATTTCTCTTAGGACGTTCGCAAAGAGTAAGAGTGGAAGGACAGCTATCTCATGAAGTCAGGGTAACGTCAGGAGTGCCGCAAGGGAGCGTATTAGGTCCCTTGCTATTCCTAGCTTATGTTAATGATATTTGGAAAAACATTGATTCAAATATACGGCTTTTCGCTGATGATTGTATAGTATACAGGAAAATAATGGATAGTAGTGACATTGATAAGTTACAGACAGATATGAATAGATTATGGGAATGGGCGGTAGAAAATGAAATGAAGATAAATCCAGGTAAAAGTAAAGCAGTCAGCTTCAATAGAGCTAGGGTGAAGGATAAGCTGAGTTACTTTTTTGGGGATCAATTAATTTCAGAGGCAAATAGCTTTAAGTACTTAGGAATACTTATTCGCAGTGATCTGAGCTGGGCAGATCATGTGAATTATACACTAATTAAAGCATGGAAGGCTCTCCATTTCGTAATGCGTATACTAAAAAAGGGAAATAACAATACGAAACGTTTAGCTTATACGTCGCTAGTGAGACCGATACTTGAATATGGAGCTGTGTGTTGGGACCCTTACAGGGAAGGACAGGTAAGAGCACTAAATCGGGTGCAGAAGAGAGCGGCTAAATTTGCAAATTTCACGAACGAATCTGGTTGGGAAACATTGGCACAGCGTAGATTGATAGCCCGAATGTGCGCCCTTTTCAAAGCATACACGGGGGGCCGGGCTTGGAAAATGATAGAGGATAGATTATTAAAGCCATGCTACCTGGGCAGGGACGATCATACTCGGAAAATTAGGACTAGGAAACAAAGAACGGATGTAGGCAAATATTCCTTTGTAAATAGGACCATAAGAAGCTGGAACCAATTACCTCCAGGCGTGCTAGAGTCTTTCCCCTGTAAATTAGGCACCTTTAGAAAGAGGGTCAGAAAAGTAGTTACAAGCTAAGGGTTATTAAGTTGGGAATAAATGGTGATAAGTGAAGTGAAGTGTCTTAGTCTCCAAGTGATGAAGGGCTGTAGTTCTTTGGGATAAAATTTTCATGTACTGAGAGCGGACTTTATATTCTACTCTTAAGTATTGTGATTAATTAGTGGATGTGTGTTTTTTATTGTGTGTCAGATGTTTTATTTTGAGTGTGGTATGTTGTATTGTTGTGTCTCATTGTATTGTTGTGTGAGTGCATCAGTTCATGACGTTTGTAATACATTACAGTTATTGTCTTATGTCTAGGTGGTATTAAGTTCTTTTTTTTTTAAGTTAAGTACTTGAGGTTGGATGGTTTTGTAATTTATGAGTTGGTTGATTTTGAGTGGGATGTGTTGTTTTTGTTGTGTCCTTTTTTATTGTTTTGTTCTGTCTCTGTGTTGATGTATCTCATTGTATGTTGTGTCTTATGGTTTTTGTTGTGTCCTTTGTTTATTGTTTTGTTGTGTCTCATTGTGTTGATGTATCCCATTGTTTGTGTGTCATATTGTTTTTGTTGTGTCCTTTTGTTTATTGTTTTGTTCTGTCTCTGTGTTGATGTATCTCATTGTTTATTGTGTCTTATTGTTTTTGTTGTGTCCTTTGTTTATTGTTTTGTTGTGTCTCATTGTGTTGATGTATCCCATTGTTTGGGTGTCATATTGTTTTTGTTGTGTCCTTTTGTTTATTGTTTTGTTCTGTCTCTGTGTTGATGTATCTCATTGTTTATTGTGTCTTATTGTTTTTGTTGTGTCCTTTTGTTTATTGTTTTGTTCTGTCTCATTGTGTTGATGTATCTCATTGTTCTGTTCTGTCTCATTGTTTTGTATGTTATTGTAGGACACTGCCACCGGGTATAAACCCATTTGCAGTCAATAATAAATAATAATAATAATAATAAAAACTTCTTTCTACTTGTGACACATTTGTGATTTCTGTCATATTATTCTGACATACTAACCCTTTAAATATGCTCTGGTTGCCATTGTATTCACAATAGCTTTGCAGAGCTTTTAAAATTACACCATAAACCCAAATGGATAAATTTAATTTTGTAATTCTTGCTTTCTGTGTCTCCATTTGTTAAACTGCCCATATTTTGATACCCTACTGAGATATCTTGCAAGAAAAAACATTTTCAAGACTTGTAGACACTAGTAATTTGTATAAGATCATTATTAGGTGTGAATATTTTACACTTTTAATGTTGGCACTAGTAGGGGTGAGTGGTTAGCATCACGCCTCAGCTGTGCTTAACCCTGGGAAAGTACCCTACAGTACTCATTGGATAGGAGGCTGGGTGGGCCCCAGAGCCAGTATGGAAGCAGAGGCAAGAAGAAAAATCCTAAAGCAGGAATGGTATAAATTTAAATTGTTTTTCTTTTTATTTCTCTCAGATTATCTCCAACACACAGGCACAAGTTTGTGGGTTTACCTCATAAAAGGGAGAAATAGTTGGCAATATTTTGCTGGCTTGCACGAGGATATTGATCTTTTTAGGTGCACACACACACACACTTTGTCTTACCAACACTTAACACAGCCCTTTTCTCCATGTCAGATAAATGCAACCAATTGTGATTTCGCAGTATGCACCTGTATCTGTTTGTTACTTAAAGCAAAGGTGATGCAGTCATGACAATATAACCTCAAATTTGACACGGAAAAAATTCAATAACCAAATTATAACTTGGTGGGTTATGTTAGTATTAAATTCTTGTACTTTATGAAGTATGCAGCTATAAATAACCACTGCAGTCAAATAAATTTAAACATATTAATGTGAAGTAAACCTCCATTAGAATTCCCATAACTTTACCTCATGGAAGATTTGTGTGGTAGACATTAGGCCAGGTTCATAACTGGTAGAAGTTTATACTCACTGCTATTTGTTCTCCCTCCAGAATGGCTGGCATGCGATGATGCAACCAAGACAATATGCTGTTTGAATCCAGTGTTATGACACTATAACTGTATATCACTTCTCCCTGGAACATAACAGAAACGTGCAATGAAATGTTCTTGGACAAACAGCCATGTGATGGTGTTAATATCCAGAATTTTGATACTCACATTAGCTTTGCAGAGCTTTTAAAATTACGCCATAAACCCAAATGGATAAATTTAATTTTGTAATTCTTGCTTTCTGTGTCTCCATTTGTTAAACTGCCCATATTTTGATATTCTACGGAGATATCTTGCAAGAAAAAACATTTTCAAGACTTGTTGACACTAGTAATTTATATAAGATCATTATTAGGTGCACACACACACACACACACACTTTGTCTTACCAACAAACAATTGTCGTTTAGAAGGTTTACTAAGTTCTAAACTATATTCAAGGCCATTCAACAAGGGACAACGATGTGTTGTCATATGTGATGGCTTCTATGAGTGGCAGACCACTAAAGGCAAAGGGAATAAGCAGCCCTACTTCATCTATATGCCACAAGATGAGGGGGTATGTTTTGTGTAATTAGAAATTAAGTCTGAATTCAATGCACTATAACAAGATTACAACAATTATTATTTAATGGAAGATGATTTATAAATTAAAAAATATATATTTTAAATGTAGGCAGCTAGTCAAACAAAACTTTCTAAAGTGATGTGTGTTCTCTATGGCTTTGTCACAAGTTGCAAAACATTTCAGTCCACTATCATCAGATCTGTGCTAAGTTCATATTTTCTTTCATAATATCCCGCACTTTCAGCAAAGTGGTATGTCATTTTTAAAGTAAGTTGTTCCTAGATGGTGGCACTTAAGTGGTAAAATATGTCATGTTAGCTTGTTTCCCAGTCATTTACATTTAACCATACATAATCACAAGTGACCTCTAACTTAGAACCTTAAATAATCAAATCTTTGAGAAAAATAGTAATGAATGTCAGATATTTCCCTTTAGTACTAATACAGAGGTGCTTGGAAAAGTATTTGAAATGGAATCCCTATTTAATGTCCTTTGATTTAGGTTTTGACTTCAGTTAGTGTTCATTATCTGTGGTGCCAGCTTTGAATTTTATCTGTTCATTTCTATGTTGAACTCAATGTTTCCCATAAAAATATTAAATTCTAATTTCACTGTACTTTATGTCTTCCACCTGATGTTGTGTGTTAATTTTTATCTTAATATCAAGATAAAACTTACTCTGTAACTATATGTGAATATACAATTTCTTATAAAAATTTGCAGCACACCTGAAACCTTATTGTGATACACTGGTGTATATGCATATTAAATCATAAATTTACAGAAATGCACAAAATGAGATACTGAGGTCCACTGTGACTTTAATGTGGAAAGTGTGAAGAAACAGCTGTAATTTTCATATTTCTCTCTGCCTATTTTCTCCGTACATTGCATTCAAAGCACAGTACAATCAATATTGCTTGTTCTCCCTATGCTGCCACGATACAGGTCCATGTGGAGGACCCAGCTACATGGTCATGTGACCGGAGTGAAAAAAGTGGATGGAAAGGTCCAAAACTTGTGCACATGGCTGATCTCTATGTTGAATGGACATCTGCAGAGGTTTGTCTCGGAATAATTATAGTATGCTGTTCTAAAGTGAGACTTTTAGCTATAAAAAGGCTCTTTCAAAAGCACAAATTTAGAGTAAACCAGAAGTACAATCAGGAGAGGTAACATGACTAATCAAATCTCTCCATGTATGAGTTTTCCCCGAGTATAAGTAGATAATGAGCTGGTAAGAATGCCTTGAAACCTGTAAGTTCTTTATAGGATATTCCATTTCATGTCTTAATTGACTCAACATCCTTTTAACATTTTGATTCCCAACCATTTTATGTACAAAGTGTCCTGGTGCATTTACATTTTTGACATGTAATAAATATTCACATGTGGAATTTGGGACATTTTCAGAGAAGAGTAGGATGTGGTAATTTCATATCTTTACGCTTCATAGTTACTAGGGGGAGGAAAAAAGTGAATAGAAGTAATTTCTTATGGTCTGCTTGGAAAAATGTCTTCAGTGCTGTTTTACAGTGCTACTTTGATATAACATGGGTGGTCGGTTGAAAACTTTTAACCTGTTTGCATTAAAAGTTAAATTAAAAATTATGCAACTTCAGTCCTGCTCCCCTGTCCCCTTGTTTTTTAAGAATGCACAGTGACTAAAAGACAAATCGTTAAATGTGAATACTCCCCTTTTATTAATTGCACTGTTACTTGTTCCTCAGTGCAGCAAACCTATTAACTTAGAGTGTGTACCCTAGCTAACTATCTCTGTGGACATCATTTTTGGGGAGTCAATATTCACTCATATAGTAAATAAAACTCCCTGCCTTTTATGGAATCCAAAGGTTTATTAATGTTCAGAGTGTGATTGTATTTATATATTTTCATTAAGAGCCTTCTGTTTTGTAATTGTTTTATCAATGGCTCCTTGTAGTGTACATGTTTGATATTTGTGTTAAGAAATGGGTTTATTGTTAATTGTATCTTATTGTGTTTGAGGTGCATGGGCCAAGCGAACCTACGACATATAGAACTGACACCTCCTTCCCATTTCGACTGCGGTTGAGGTTGGGGAGAGCGGATCAAATGGTAGCAGAGTGTGGTTCCGTATTTTCCATCTTGGGACGATCCCAGTTCTGAGCGTGGGTTCGCTTGACGACCGCTTTTGATTATGGTGTACTTTAGACGCTGTTGTTTGTTGCATGTACGCCACTGCCTCGGAGATCTACCACTGGCCGCGACAGGTTTTGGTGCAGCAGTGTAATGAATGGGGTATTGAAGCGAGCGGCTCTGTTGGTGAGTTACGTGAGCGCGTGTCAGCCTTTGTTAAACAAGGCAAGCATAGAACTTTGTGCAACATGGACGCTGCGAATGCCAGCATTCCGGTGGAAGATGAGGTATCTTGACAGGGTTCCTTTAGCCGGGGTGAGGAATTGGGCTCTCGTGTGGCAACGCTGGAAAATGATTCCTCCATACTGTTGGAATTATTGAAAAATGTGGAGTGTTTAGCGTCTGACGATCCGAAAGCTATTTGGAAATTTTTTTCCGACGTGCAAACTGTGTACGATCTTCACCTGCTTTCGGATAGGGCATTTATGGTCGGCCTGCTACCCCGAGTTAAGGGGAGTATGCTGACCTTTTTGGGAGAATGTATTGGGCGAGGAGATTCATGGGAGCAATGCAAGCTTGAGGTACTTGAGGAATAGTTCCCGTTTGTGATTAGGGAGAGGTTAGTCAGGGAATTAATTGTTGGCAGATTCCAAGGGCCCAGCGACCCTTTATGAACATTTATTGATGAGATTATTAAAGTTGCGGAATTTTTGAGGTATGCCGCCACTGAACAACAAGTTGTGGATCGCGTTTTAATGAACATGCACCCGAACATCTTGGCGCAGTCGGCATTCTTGGAATGCCCGCGATCCTACAAGGAGCTTTGGAAGTTGGTTGACTTGTGGAGGATAAAGTTGCCGTATTGGACGAATGGAGACGGGCAGAACAATTGTCCAGACTCCTGCTGGTGGAGGTAGTTTGACCTCCACCCAACTGCTTCAGGGTCAAGACCTCCTCCTAAGTGTTGGAGATGTAGTTGTATGGGGCACGTCCAAAGAGATTGTAGGGCGAATAGACAGCCTTCGGGAAACGGGTCGAGGCCCGGCGGCGACGTCGCCACGGGGCGCCCATAACAAACAGCTTTTTGAAAGTTCGATCCCTTGCCAAAATGGGTCCGTTGTGGGTGATGTTAGATTTTAAGGTGGGATTGATTCCCGCATTAGTAGATACGGGGGCACAATTTTCCTGTATTCGCCTTGATGTGGTGGAATTTTTGCTTCATTCCAGTGCGGGCGGTGAGTGAGTCCCGTGTGGTTTGTCCTGCATTCTGGCAAATGGCCAGACGTGTGAGGCGAAAAAAGCAGTTAAATTGCACATCAAGTTGTTGGAAAGTTCATGGAATCAGGAATTTAAGATCTTAAATTGTGGGCTGTTCCCAGTTATCCTGGGGCTTGATTTTTTAGGTCATACCCGTATGTCTATTGATCTCGGGACTCGAGAATATTGGTTTGAGTTTGCCCCGGAGCGTCGGGCGAAGTTTGAATTGGATGAAGTCCCAGAAACACCAGACCAAGGAAGGATAAAAGATTATTTACAGCGGATTTTGAGCGAGGCTGGGCAGGTCCAGACCTTGTCTTCGGTGTTCCCCAATGAAAACCCGTTGGAAAGTATGTTGATGGACTATCCGGTTTTGTTCTCGGGCAGGTTAGGTACTGCTAGGTGCGCACCGTATGAAATTGAACTTTTGGATCAGGTCCCTGTTTGCGCGGCTCCTTACTGGTATGCGCCGCCGAAATTGAAAATTCTGAAAGATTTAGTGCAAGATCTGCTGAAAAGGGGGTTATACGGCCTTGTAAATCCCCGTATGCCAGTCCAGCATTTTTGGTGCCCAAGGCGGGAGGTGAGTTTCGAATGGTAGTGGACTATCGTAGAGTCAATGCTAAGGTAGTGTTTGACTCGTATCCGTTACCTACGATAGACCAGGCTTTTCAACAGTTTGCTGGTTCGTTAATATTTTCCGTGTTGGACTTAAATTCCGCGTACTACCAGATTCCACTCTCTCACTCGAGCAGCCGGGTTACAGCATTCTGCACCCCTTTTGGGTTGTACGAATTTAATAAGTTGCCCATGGGAATTAGCGTGGGGTGCCAAGGATTGAGTCATGTGATCGACGAGTTATTTTCAGATCTGAAGGGAGAATACGTGTTCAATTTCATGGATGACCTAGTGGTCTATTCGTCGTCTATCGCCGAGCACGAGGGTCATCTTCGCGAAGTTTTTTGCCGTCTTCAGCAGGCTGGATTTACCTTGAATCAAAGATAAGATTACTCTCGGGGCTAGTGAGATTAAGTATTTGGGCCACTATGTGTCCTCACGTGGAGTGCGAGTTATTCCGGAGCGCATTGAGGCGATGAGAAAATTTCCGCGTCCTACGACGTTACGTGCTGTTCGTCGGTTTATCGGGATGGTCAGATTTTATGCTAGGTTTATTCCGGCGTTTTCCGAGAAAGCTGCCCCGTTGCATGCTTTGAAGAAAAAAGGGGTTCAGTTTGTGTGGGAACAGGAGCAGCAAGGAGCATTTGAGGCTCTCAAGAAGGCCTTGTGTGAGGCGCCAGTATTGCAAATCCCGACTTCGGTAAGGAATTTGTTTTGGTGACTGATGCTAGTGACTCAAGAGTTTCTGCGGTGTTAAATCAGAGAGTAAATGGGCAATTAGCTCCTATCTCGTTTTATAGTAGACTTTTGTCCTCTGCTGAAAAATGCTACAATACTTAGAAAGAATGTTTGGCAGTGTTATTCGGTTGTGAAAAGTGTAGGAGTTACCTTGAGCATAAGGAATTTGAGTTACAGTGTGATAATCTGGCTTTGGTTTGGCTCCTTAGAAGGGTTAAAGATGTAGGTCGGCTAGGCTGGTGGATATTGCGACTAGTGCACTTTAAGTTTAGAGTCACACATACTCGGGGAGCTGATAATGTGGTGACCGATGGGTTATCTCATATGTTTGAAGGACGGGAGGCCGTTGAACCGGAAGCGAGTTACATTGCTGTGTTGCAAGGGTTGCCCCTAGTGTATTCTTCCCTTGCGGAACACCAGAAGCAGGATCCCTTTTGTTTGGATTTCCTTGAGAATGGGAAAAAGGGTGAGTTGGTCGGAGGGAACTTTCGGGTAGACCGAGATCTCCTTTGCTATCAACCGAGAGGAGTTAAGCGAAGGCGTTATTGTATCCCTCCTCCGTTACGAACGATGTTGGTCAAATATTTTCATGATTCTCCGCTTTCGGGACATCTTGGTGCCTTTAAGACTTTAAAGAAGATCGCGTATAATTTCTATTCGCCCAAGATGAGGAATGAGGTGTTTATCTATGTCCAGACTTGTGATTTGTGTCAGCGAGTGAAGGCCACTCAGAATACTCTGATTGGTTTTCATTCGGCAATCCCATTATCTCGGCCGTTGGAGAGAGTCTTCATTGATTTTATGGGTCCGATGGTTAGAACCAAATGAGGAAATCAAGCTATTTTGGTCGTGGTAGATGGATTTTATAAGTTTGTTGCTTTTTACCCGGTTCGGAATAGTAACGCGAAAACGGTTAGCGACGTTTTGGAACGTCGGTACTTTCCGGCTTATGGTATCCCCGCCTCAGTGGTATCGGACAATGCTAAAGTTTTCCGATCTAAAGTTTTTTGTGATTTGTGTTTTAAGTGGGGAATTAAGCGAATAAACACGACACCTTATTGTCCTCAGGGATCACTGGCAGAAAGAGTTAACCGTAACCTCAAGGCTGCATTGAAAATCTTTCATCATAGCTCCCAGAAGTTGTGGGATGAAGATCTTCCCTCTGAGTTTGGCATTTAATACTGCCGTCCATGAGAGTACCCAATTTACCCCGGCTAAATTATTTTTGGGACGAGATATTAAATCACCTTTAGAAGTGAATTGGAATTTGAGCCCTGAGCTACATGAAGAAGGTCATTCCAATGAGTCATTTTGGACTCAAGCTTATGAAAATTTGAAAGCAGCGAATCGCCGGGTTGCACGAAGGTTCAATGAAGGACACATTGCGAATTCATTTAAGCTTGGAGATACTGTTGTGTATCGGATGAATTTAATGAGTAATAGAGTCCGCGAAACTTCTGCCAAATTACTGCTGAAATGGTCAAAGCCAGTGGTAATTGCAAAATTTTTGTATTGTTAGCTAATCCAGATACTGGGGTCATTGTAAGGAAAGCTCATGTTTGTCAACTAAAAAGATACAGGGCATAATTTTATGTATTCTTGTTATATGAGCTGTGTCTGGTGAGAATCAGGTTTGGAGGTGTATATTTGCATCTGTCTCTGGCCTTCCCCTCGCGCATGGCCACGCACAGCCTTTTGTTTCGTTGATTTCTTCTGGATGCGCCATTGGTGGATGGAGCTCCACGACCGGCGATCTTGTGGAGAAGAGGATTATCTTCGCCTGACCACGAAAGCGGACCCTGTTTGGTGGGCCGCTATAAGGTAGCCCCTCTCTCCATCAACGGTGAACGAAAGCCACTGAGACTGTGGGGTCTCTCATGAGAACACGTAGGACAGTACCTAGTGGAACTGCAATCCCCCGGAGAAGTTGATGGGCGTCGCTAGACAGCAGTTTCTGACCCTGCCAAGTGGTTTGGTGCCTGGCAGAAACCTTGTCAATGGTGTAACTATCCGCTGAGACAGTGGGGTATCTTAGGGGGACGCCTAGGGGGCCGTGCCGAGCGGAATGGACGAGGGTGTGGTTCGCTGAGGACGTGTCACGGGTGGATGCCATTGGGCCGCTGGTGTGGCCGGTTCCTGAAACTCGGTACTGAGAAACGTGCATGAGGTGGTGTTCGCATATGGACAGTGGACCTGATATTTGGTGGAAGAGAGGGTGGCAAAAACCCTGGTCAAAAACTTGTTTTGACCGCTGCACGGGTGGATATTTGAGCCAAGCTACAGCTGGCTCTGGTGTTTCAGACGGCGGACTGTGTGCATGCGTGCGGGGAAGTTAAGCTCGTTGGAGGGGGAACTGGTGCAGACCAAGCTTGCTCGCCAGAACACAGAAGAAAGGAGTTAGACACTCTATCTCTTGTTGTCTGTAGCTACAGGCCGGTCGGCAACGTCTCTCCAGCTGGGCACACCCTGCGACGTGACATCAGGTTGTATGTGTTTTATTGTAGTAGCTGCCCATCCTGTTTGTTACCGAATTGTTTGTTGGAGGACGGGGGCCGCTACTGATTTGTTGAGTTATTTTGGTTTTCATCTTTATGCAGTTTACCAAAGACCATTTCATAGTTAATAATTGTTTGTATTTCTGAACAAGGAAATATGGGGAGAAAGATTATTTCACTTATCATACATGAATTTTTTATTTCTGGTTTGTCAAGTTTATGGTTTCCTACCAGTGATCCATTTGTCTGAACATCAAAACAGCATAGTCTCAGTGATACATAAATGTTATTCATGTTATGTGATTCTTAGGTGGAAACAAGGATTTATGTATATAGCAACTGCTAACATGAAACTCAAGAGTGTAAAATAAAACTCTTCTGAGCTATTTTCTTCCACAAAAATTAATTACTCTTACTGACTGCTTAGATACATGAAGCAAAAGCCTAGTAGCATAATGGTGATTATGTCACTTGGCCTGTATCTTTAATGTAAACAACACATTAAAAATATAGTTTGTAACATTCTCACATCATATCTGTAAACAGTAAACTGATAAAGAAAAGCTTTTTTTTTAGTTTTCTGTGGCTGTGGACTGGTGTGTAGGAAGTGAAGTGGAGGAAAATGCAGACAAGTCAAATTTAAATTTTGTGTACGAGGTCTGTTCAAAATGTATTGGACCTTAATTTTTCCCACGGAAACAAATGAAGCACGGGAGGTGTCCTCCGGGGGGGGACCTTCATGTGCATGCGTGAATTTTTTCCCGCCTGCAGAGAGCGTCAGTCAGCCGCATGGTAAGATTTTGTAAAATTTATTTAATATAAGTACCAGTAATCTGCCACAGTGGTCTAGCAGTCAGAACACTAGCCTTGTAAGCCTGGGGTCCCGGGTTCAATTCCCGGTGGTGCTCATATTTATAACTTGTGTTGGGCAAGGCCGTGGTCTAGGCAACACGGAGTTTTCCATCGGGGGCTTCCCCAGTTTCTCCGTGGCATCCCAACAATTACTCCACTCACAGACACAGAAGAAGGCAATGGCAAACCACTTCTGGATCATCTGGCAAGAATGTATATATGTATGATCAGGTCCCTGACAACCTGAAGAGGTTGGTAGGATCCTGTTCATAATATATGGACCTGTCATCAGACAGAACACTAAAATAAAAAAAAAGTACCAGTATTTTTGTTCAGATTATTTTTTTTTCTCTTTTAAAAGCTGTACTGAAACACCATCTTCTGATCCTCAGGCATCTAAAGCCATCAGTATGGAGTAACAGGCTGCAGATGTTGGAGGACCATACTCGGCTTCAGTATAATTGTGCCATATATAACAGGTAAATAATATTTTATACAGAATGTTGCACTTTGTTATGGTGACACAGTGAGGGTGTGAGAACAGATTAAAATTTGTGGATGACCACACCAATAATCTGCTTTGCT